>NC_056735.1:556449900-556602400 GCF_019279795.1 Protopterus annectens
TTATATAGATAGGTAGTTTGTTTCAGAGTATGGGAAGTCTCTGCGACAGGAGTCTGTCCCACCAGCATGTTCTGTTTATTGTGGTGATAAGGCTTAGGTCCCTGGATCATGTAGCTTGGAGGGATTGGGATTTCTTTAAGTGGAGCATGTCCAACATCTCTGGGTTTGACATAGCTCTGTGTGTTAGGCAGAGATTGCCTCTGAGTAGGCGATATGCAATGAAGTAAATCTGGAGTTTTTTGTGACGGTCTGCGTAGAGCATCTGTTTGAGGCCGGTAATCCTCTTTTTGAGGTATTTCTGCGGCCTTTCCAGTTGTTGTAGATGTCTTTTGAGGTACTTACCAAAAGGGGTGCTGTATTCTATAATGGGTTTAATGAGTGACAGGTAGAGGGGAACAATGACCTCTTTTTTTTCCTGGATGAGAAACCTTTTGTGATGAGGTGTGCCACATAAAAGGATTTCCTGACTACTGTGGTGATGTGATTATCAAAGGAGAGACTACAGTCCACCTGTGTCCCAAGGTCTCTTATCACACTTTCAGTGTTAAGTAGACTACTGCCTATGTGGTAGTTCATGGGTACAGAGTTTTTACCAAAAGGGATGACAATGCACTTTTTGGCATTGAGCTTGAGGACATGGCTTTGACACCAGGCACCTGTCTCAGTGAGGCCCTTTTTTAGGATGTCCACATCATTAGGAGTTTTGATTATGGCTCCTAGTTTGCAGTCATCTGCGAATGTCATTAGCCAAAGACCTTCTGTGCTAGTCTGTACTTCAGAGAAGTAGATACCAAACAGGAGGACCCAGGACTGAACCCTGTGGTACTCCACTTGTCACTGGTCTGAAGTCAGATTTGGAGTCTGCTACTTTCACAGTATGGGTACTGTCAGTGAGCCAGTTGGCAACCCATCTTGTGACATAGGGCTTTATAAGTAGTTTAGTGAGTTTATCTATAATTCCAGAGTGGGGGATGGTGTCAAAAGCCTTGGCTAGATCTAGATAGGCTGTGTGAACCACCTTACCCTCATCTAGGGCTTTGGTGACTTCTTTAAAGAAGTCTTTCAGGTTTAGGAGACATGATCTGGCTTTTATAAACCTGAACTAGGTGGGGTCCAGCATTTGGAGATTACCAATGTCATTGTTTATAAGGTCCATGATGATACATTCCATAGCTTTGCAGACCAGGCTCATCAGACTAATGGAAGTGTAGTTCCCAGGGTCTGTGGTGGCTCCCTATTTGTGAAGTGGGATAACCATCACTGTGTGCCATTCATTGGGCAGAAAGCCTTAGGTGAGGCTATGATTGAGCATGGTGCTTAGGTGGGATGCTAGTTCATTCTGTAGTTCATGTAAAACGCAGCCTGGGATGTTGTCAGGTCCCATGGATGCTGTGTTCTTGGCTTTGGAGAGTGTGTTTTTTATCTGAGCAGCCATGATTATAGTAACTTTGCATTCTTCTGGTATAGAGATGGGCCCTTTAGGGGGTGAGAGGGGGATAAAATTAGCACTGAACCTGTCTTCCAGGATGTTGGCAATATCAGTTGGTTCTGTATATTTAGTGCCATTGTGCTGTGTAACTCAGAGCAGATCTGAGTGTTGCCATTGAGATTCTTGACATAACGAAAGAATGCTTTGTGGTTGTCTTTAGAATCAGTGGTGATTTTCTTTTCATAACTAGCTTTGGAGGATTTTATGAGGGATTTAAGCTTCTTACTGAGGCTGACCAGGGAGATCCTCCAATCATGGGATTTTACTCTTTTTTTTCCAACAGTTTCTTTCTTCTGTTATACAGTTTGTTTAGGGCAGGGGACCACCAGATTGGCTTCCTTTTTTGGGAGGATAGCATCTTGGTTCTGTTAAGGATTGCACAATCCATGCACTCGTGTAAGTGCTTATAAAGTGCATTTGTGTAGGATTCAGCAGTCGTACCTCAATTGTCCATCTGCATGGGTGTCGTGAAGTTTGCCACTTCTGTCTTTTTTACGGTGGTTTCCCTAATGGGGGTTGTGGGCAGGATGTGGATGTCTAGGGTGATTAGCTTGTGGTCAGATCTGACCAGCGAGGAATTGACCTTTGGTGGTGAATACCGGTTGCCCATGTTGGTAATGACCAGGTCTGGGATATTGCTGCACTGGTGGGGGTGTGGATAAGTTGATCCAAGGCATTGACATTTATGAATTCGAGAAAACATTGAGCAAAGAGTTGGTACATGAGTAGTTTTCCCAGTTAATGGTGGGGTAGTTGAAATCACCCAATGTTAGGGTGTTAGGTTGTACTCTAATATTTTCCAGTGTATCAAGAAATGAGGATTGGCAATCCTGTGGCATGGTGGGGGATCTGTAGCAAGCTGCAATTTGGATTTTGGTCTTGCCCAGAGTTAGTTGCACTTGAATAATCTCGGATGCATTATGCTGAGCAACTAGCCTGGAGATGTGGATATCCTTAATGAATATGGAAACGCCTCCACCTTTAGTGTTTCGGTCCAGGTTAGGTGGCCGAAAGGTGTGGCATGAATTATAGCTTGGTAATTCAGGGGTGCTCTCTGGAGCCTTGAACCAGGTCTCTGTCACTGCACAGATGTCAATGTTCTCCATTTTAAGGAGTGCCAAGAGTGAGTGCATTTTGAGGTTTAGACTTCTAGCATTGAGTAGCATTACCCTCAGATTTTGCTTGCTTGTACCTGTTCTGGTGGTGAATTTGTCATTTGAACCTTGCCTAAAAAAGGCACTGTAGGGGGTGGCAAGAGCCTTAGCAAGTATCTGGAACCCCAAGGGCGGTAGGTGCAGGCTATTTCTGGCAAAGCATCATGGTCTGTTGATCATGTCATCCCAGGCAGACAGATACTGGATCCCCTTAGAATGACACCAGAAACTTAGTCAATTGTTGAAGTCAAGCATTTTGTCTTTGTACTGTGGTATAATTCTGGGTGATGGCAGGATGCTACTCAGGGCTAGGGTCATACCTGCCTGGGCTACAAGATCAGACAGCTCCTCCATGTCTCTTTTCATGTAGTCCAGGGAATTTCTACCAGGTATTACGGTTTCCATTGCTGCAAGAGATTTTTGTCTTAGCCCACACACAAATGCATCAATAAGGATGTGCAAATTATCCTTCAGTATATGTGTCAAGTCGAAATGTGAAATTTTTGGCATTTCTTCTTCTGTCAAAGAGTCTGATAGAGCCCCCTCCCAAAAAATGGTATAGAGTCCTTCTGCCAGCTCTCTGACAACTACAGTCACCCTTCCCCGGCATGTCACCTTTTGATGACTCTAATCCTGTGTTGGTAACTACTTGCACTTACCCCAAGAGCTTTCCCTTGCAACTGTCTGCTTTTGATCCTCTCCAATACTCGTACAGTAATTAGGTCAGACAGTGGACCACCCTTCAGCATGCCTCCAGTCTGCTCCCTGCTAGTGACTGGAGTGTCACATGCTGGATTGTATTTTTTCCTCACATGCTTTGTTTTGAAACTTTTAAATATCTTTGTATGTTGATATAAAGGACATGCTTAACTCGTTAATGCTCCATCACAGTATGCCTGCAGCTCGAGGGGCTGAAACATGAATAGTTTTGTCAGGGTGGCTGAAGCTTGAGTTGACGTGCATTGGTGGGTGGTGGTATCTGTAGAACACCAGCAAAAGGTAGGTAGTCACATGGTGACTACCAGCATGAGGGAGAGGATTCATCCAAGCCAGCTCAGGTTCCAGTTATGTAGGTGTATGCAGACTACCTTATCACACTTCTGGATCTTGCCTGAAAACTTATCCAGATCCTCAGTCCTGTAAACAGTAGGGAGGTTGGACTTTGGAGGGTGGAGACGCTTCCTAACCCATAAGTTAACTGCAGCAAAGTTAAGAAGGAATTTCCTGTTTTCCGTCCATTTTTTTGTACCTTTTCCAGCAAGTAATAATGATGGGCTATTCAGAGTGTTGCAGTCATGCAGACGAAAGGCTAGGCTGGCAAGGAAGGGAAGGGGGTTAAACAAGGATAATGTTAGGATAAGGAAGCCTATGTCACCGTGCTGGTCGAAGTAAGGACTTGGTGGTTAATAAAGTCAGTATCAACTTCATGGAATTAGCCTGCAGCTGTTTTCTAGAGCAAAATCTGATTTTGTAAAGTTAGCCTATATATAATTTGGTTCTGATTATATGCTTATTGATTGAACTTTGTCATGATTTTCTTAAGCTTAATCAAAATTTGCCTGTTGTAGTTTTTTCAGAGAGAAAATGTAGTGCTAAGGATATTTCTGTCATTTTCAACAATTCATTGTTTTTTGATGCATGGTAGATGAGATAAAGCATTTTGTACATCTCATGTCCAGACAAATGTGTCTGTCTGTCTACCTAACAGCGATACAGTATCTCGTTTTTATGACCCCATTCTGATTACCTTAACAGGCTGATGATATAAACACAAAAACATGGGAATCACTTGGATGTGTTTTGAAAAAAATTAATTTGATCTAATGCATTGCTTAGACTATGTTCTACAGTAGCAAGAAGAAATTTATTGCACTTGTTTACTGGAAAACAGTAATGTTGCAATGCTTTTTTTCACTAGTGTATGTTTTTAGAATACATGCTTGCTTTAAAATGCATGATTTCCAAGTATATGGATAAATGTTTTAGACAGAAATGCAGTTAGGTATTTAAATCAGAGATATAGTACACATCAGCAAAGTTGGTTCTTTGAAATGTGCCTCTGGCCTACTGCATTGCATCAGAACTTTTTTAAGTTGTATACCACACATTTCCCTTTCCAAAGCCCTGGCACGTCTTTGTGTTTGGTCCTGCAATCATTTGTAAATCAACTCATTCACCTATTGATAACATGAGCTCTGACACTTACTGCTACAACAGCAGCTGAATTCCACTATGCACATCTCTACATTTCAGAGAACTGGATAACCTAGTGTGTAAGGGTGTACGCATTGTGATGTGCAAACGTTCAAATTACTCTTAACAGTGACTTACAATCCCTGAGGAGAATCTAAATAATTTATTGAATATGCATGGGTATTACAAGGCATCCAAGTGCAGCTTGTGAATGTAGATGTATTTGAAGTTGTGGTTTGCTGTTGCCTCTGCTGAGGGCCTCATCATTTCTGTCTGTTACAGAAAAATTGTGTACATTTTTATTAGTTCTGATGTTTCCCTTACATTTTTGTGAATAATAAACTTTTGTTTGCTATGCTTTTATCTGAATCTGACTACTTACTTCATTGCACTTGGATTGTTATGCCCCTTCTTGTTTGGTTCTGTTTTCTGTTGTCTTCCTTTCCTTGTTTGGTTCTGTTTTCTGTTGTCTTCCTTTCCTTGTTTGGTTCTGTTTTCTGTTGTCTTCCTTTCCTTGTTTGGTTCTGTTTTCTGTTGTCTTCCTTTCCTTGTTTGGTTCTGTTTTCTGTTGTCTTCCTTTCCTTGTTTGGTTCTGTTTTCTGTTGTCTTCCTTTCCTTGTTTGGTTCTGTTTTCTGTTGTCTTCCTTTCCTTGTTTGGTTCTGTTTTCTGTTGTCTTCCTTTCCTTCATATCCCTCTACTAATGAGGTTGCGCTTCTTAAGACATGCCAGTAATGTGGCATTTATTAGGAGCACACGTTAACCATACACATATATGCACAAATACATATTGTTTCTTGCTATCTTTATCTTATGGGCTCCTTTGATTTCATGTCCTGCTCCCTGTCTGGGAGTTGTGATGGGAGAAGTTTTAATACCACTAGATGTTAAGCTATTAAATTTTATCATCCTGTAAGAAGCTGTTCATATCTGTTCCATTTGACAAGTGCACAGTCTTAATCGAAGTATTCCCAGAAATAAGTAAAGTGGCAGGAAGGTTGTAATTCAACAGAAAAGATGAAGATTATTTTTATTAGCATGTTTCTAGACCAGTGTTACAAGGTTTTATAGAATTCTTAAACAAATTTAACTTTGACTGAACAGCAAGAAAGGCAGTTTAGAGTTTTGCATTTGTTTTGAAAGGAAAGTGATCTACCTTTGCATTTTTATAATGTCTTCTAGTCAAGTCATGGTCTTTTTCAGATCACATTAGTTTACAATAAAAACAGAGCTGAACTGAGTTCATTGCACTGTCAAGGGCATGGAGAACTGGAAAAGTAAAGTTTATTCTCTGTTGCTTCTGGTTGACTAAACCGTGTTCTCACAACCAATCCATAATTTTCTCAGATAACCTTTAACCCCCTAGGCTGTCACTCAGCTCAGTAGGCAACAGTAGCAGATGCCTTAGAAAGATCAATAAAGCCTACAGATGCAATGATGTTATTCTTTGTTGCCTTTTTCTGCATTCTTTTTTTAAAGACATTCGTGTTTCTGTTTCTGACTGTGTCAGAAGCTTCAGTGACTGCATGGAGCCTGTTTGTATCAGCACAGTTCATTTAACTACAGCATTCTCTCTGTAGCTAAATCTGTTATCCTGTTAAAGCATAGGCTAATAACATATGCTAAATGATTCAACATATTCAAATCATTTCAAGGCAAAGACGTTGAAAGGATTTGCATATAAAGTATGTCTGTATAAATACTGCATGATTTAAGTAACTAATATTCATGCTAGATTGTTTCGTATATTTATTGGATTTCATAATGAGATATGTTGTTAATTTTTAGTCAGTGGTAAGCCTTCACAGAACATTTAACTGTAGCTTCAAGTCCCAATGTCCGAGTTTTAACAGGATATAACTTCTGAATGAGAAGAAGTACTTACTTCTAGATTTGTCCACATCAGTGCTTTGTAGCTACGTTGTGAGGGTGCTCACTGAAATCTGAAGATCTTGTTCATTTTTCGGAAGAAGACTTTAAGTGCAGACAGGAGGAATGTGTAGTGGTTCAGCAATTGAAGTGTGTCTTATTGATATAGACTAATGATAGATTTAAGTTTTTGATTTCAGTGTATGTGCCAATAAATACTATGTGACTGCAGGACAGATCTTTGGATTGAGAATATAATTTGTCATCCCTTTGGCTATTATGGTTGAGATCAGATAGCAGTTATAGGACACAAATAAGGTTACTATCTGTTCAACTTTGTGAGGGATAGTCCGTCTTTGGGTAGTTGTGTCCTGTGAAAAAATTTAAAAAAATGGCAAATGTCCTGATATTTTAGGACAAAAATATTTCCTACGTTTTCCTTAATAGTTGCATAAAACAATTATTTTTATCTGAAATCCCTGAATGTTATATGAAATAGCATAAGCAACTCAAATGCTACAAAAATAGGGTTTTATTTTGGCAAAAAAGTGAAGTTTTGTCCTTTGTACTGGCCATGGGTATGTTTTGTCCTGCAAAATCTGACATTTCTACAAAAATATCCCACTTTGGGCATTTGAAAAGGTGGCAACCCCTAGACACAAAATGACAACTTGGAAGTCTAGCTCAGAGACCCATAACTGAATTTGGAAAATGCAGTCAGAGTAAGTTAAAGAGATCTACTTTCATTAAGACTGAAACCAGATATGTTGCTAACTTTGCAAAAAGCATGCAAATATCCAGCCCAGCACCCAACCTTCAAAGAAGTCATACCCACTCATGTACGCACCTACCTGCGGGTCTTTAAAGTTCACTCGACCATGGGGAGGACATGCAGACTCCGCACAGAAGGTGCTCCAGCTGAGAATCGAATGGGAGAACCTCTTGCTGTGAGGTGACAGCGCTAACAGCTGTACTACCACAGCATTAAATCTAAGGTGTGAAAAATTACAAATGACTTTTCACAGGTTATATTCTTATCAACTGTCTAGAAAATGAATCGGCTGGAGATCATAAATGTGAATGATTGAGAACAGTAAAAGACTAGACTATAACCAAGCATACATAAATGTTTATACATAACTGTTTATACTAATCTTGTGAAAAAAAAAGTACGAGCAGTTAGTAGAGTTAAGACATGTTTATAACAGAAACATGGATAACCCCACGGTGTAGAAGATGTCTAGTCTGAGAAACCTTGAACTGAAACAGCTTTAATAACACTGGGGATGATACCAGTAGGACATAATGGTCGAGAATAGACAGGGTATTTGTAGTAAGTATACTTGCACTCAGCCTCCTTGAATAGCTACTTCTAATGATGCATTTTTTTCCCTATTATGTTTACCTAAAATTCCTCCATGCCATAATCATTTTATCTGTCACTGCCATTGTTTGACCACTGAATTGCTGTTTTTTTTTTTAACTTTGTAATCAAAATTGTTTGATAAATGTATGTTACCAGTATATATAATTTTGCTTTTTACTGTCCTGAGGAGCTTTTCTCCCTGGGCCTCTATTGAAACCTGGCTCTATATGGCCCAGTAGATTTTCCTGGTAAACAAACTCCAAATAAATAAAAAAAAAATGCTGCATTTGTGTATTTTGTGGAGGACATGCAGACCACAACACAATCTCATATGAAGTATGAGAAGACAAGTCTCTATACTCTGTACTCTATCAATCTGAGTTGAATGTCACCATAGATGTAATACAATCACCTCAGATTAATAACTCAGAGATTCTTGCCAGCAAATTGCAACTTAATAAAAATAAATGCATTAATATCAACTGTATATACATTCCCCCAGGTAACAATATATCTACACTTGAAGATATCCTGCACTGGCTATCATGTCACTACCCACAAGAAACCCTACTATTTGGAGACTTTAACATAGACTGAGGCACCTGTTCCTCAGAATCCCCAGCCACCCATATTAACCTGCATGCATTTACACAAATCATATCCACCCCTACCAGGATAAGTAAACCCAACCAAAAAGAAAGCATACTTGTCTGGGTATTCATATATAGTCAACCCTAACTGTACACCTCTGGTACCCTCCCTGATGACCTAAGCGCTCACCTTCTCACATATGTAATTAAGCACAAAGCCATTAATTCCCAACAACCCTTACTCAGAAAGGTTAGAAACAATAAAAAGTTTGACCCTGCCAAATTCCAACAAGAACTAAACTCATGTAATTGGTCTATTCTAAAATACCTCCTCTTACAGGTTGCAGTAGCATACTTCAACAACAAATTCCTTGAGATCCTTGATTTGCATGCACCTGTTCGTTCAAAGAGAACAAAGGCAAAAACTGCGCCATGGCTTTCTAAAGAGTCTAAACTCAAAATCACTCTTAGAAACAAAGCATGGGTTTTATGACATTCTTCTAAAGACCCCCAAGATCACATTAAATACAGACAATCCAGGAACAAAACTAAAAATCCATTTTACAAGACAAAAAAACAATACTACTGTAATTTACAGACAGTAAATCAAAATAACCCTCTGTAGTTTTGGGCAAGTTTAAATAATCTGCTACATCCTGGACAAAATTCAACCCGAATCCCTGCTGTTACTATTGATAAAACCCCTGAAGATGTTTCTGACAGTTTTAACCGATTCTTTACTGAGACAATTCAAGCCATAGCTAGCCGACTACCTCCTAGCTCCCCTGGTCCTGAAAGTACCACCCCTAGAAACCTATTCGAGTTCAGCTTCCAACCAGTCACCACTTCACTTATCCATACCTTGATCAAAAAATTAAAACCCACTACACTTTCTGCTGATCTACTCCCTGCCGAGTACCTACAAAAATCAGCTGATGCTATTGCATACCCTGTCTCAATACTAATCAATCGAACCATAGTAGAAGCTAAAATTCCCACCATCTGGAAAATATCGTATGTAATCCCACTTCACAAAGAAGGCAGCTCTACTGAATTCTCCAGTTATAGGCCAATAGCTATACTCTCTCCACTTGCAAAGATTATGGAAAAATGCATTCATAGACAACTCATGCCCCACCTATTCCAGAATCACCTTATGGCAGACACTCAGCATGGCTTCTGTCCTCATCACAGCACTACCTCAGCCCTCCTAGCCTTTACCAACACCATAAACCATAATAGCAACAATAATTATATATCCTCAGCCCTCTTCTTGGATCTTTCCAAGGCATTCGATATGGTTGATCACCAACTTTTAATCCACACCCTGAAAACATTCTGCCTAGATACTAGAGCCCTTCAGTGGTTTCAATCCTACCTGAATGGTTGACAGCAGGCTGTCCTCTGGCAGAACAAACTCTCTAATCTTCTACCTAACACCTTTGGACTACCACAAGGCCCTATACTAGGGCCCTTGCTGTTCTCCATCTTCATTAACGACCTTTATACTGTCATCCCAAAAGTCAGCTATATCCAATATGCTGATGACTCTACTCTGATTTGCTCGGCCACATCTCCAATAGAGTTATGGTCAGCTACCCAGACCACCTTTAATACAATAGAAAACTGGCTTTCTGAATGTTGTCTTATCCTAAATCCCCAAAAAACTAAAATGCTGTTATTTTCACCAACACATAGGTCTACCACTTTCACCTTTACCATAAATTCAAATGCTGACACAATAATCTCCCCTGACCCCTCTACAAAACTATTAGGTGTCATCATAGATAATCTAAAATTCAACCTACATATTAACCAAACTATCAAAACCATTAATAAAAAACTAGGGTCACTTTACAGAATAAAAGCCTTCCTAACCCCTCCAGCTAAAATTGCCATAGCTCGCTCTCACCTTCTTTCAACCCTTCTGTATGCATCCCCTCTACTCTCGAATTTACACAAGACTGTCCTTAACAAACTCTCAATTTGTTACAACCACATAGCCAGGTTTGCCATTGGGTTGCCTTTTAGGATACATCATCGCATCAATCTAAATCAGCTTGGGTGGCTTGAACTACCCAGCCTAATCCAGTATAACTAACTGATTATGGCCTATAAAATCCTCTATAATCCAGACAATACTCCTGCACTTAAAAATATTATCACCCCCTATAACAATCCTAGACTGCTTCGATCCTTTAAGGGGACGAGGAAGTGATGGGTAGGTATGGTGTTAAGGAGAGGAATGCAGAAGGTCAGATGATTGTGGATTTTGCGAAAAGGATGGACATGGCTGTGGTGAATGCACATTTTAAGAAGAGGGAGACGCATAGAGTGATGTACAAGAGTGGAGGAAGATGCACACAGGTGGATTATATCCTATGTAGGAGGGCCAGTGTGAAGGAGATTGGAGACTGTAAAGTGGTGACTGGGGAAAGTGTAGTTAAGCAGCATAGAATGGTGGTCTGCAGGATGATGGTGATCAAGAAGCGGAGGAGGAGTGTGAAAGCAGTGCCAAGGATTAAATGGTGGAAGTTAAAAAAGGGTGATTGTGAGGTGGAGTTCAGGGAAGAGTTAAGACAGGCACTGGGAGGCAATGAAGAGTTACCGAATAGCTGGGTAACTACAGCAGAGCTAGTAAGGGAGACTGCTAGGAAGGTGCTTGGTGTGACATCTGGACAGAGGAAGCAGGACAAGGAGACATGGTGGTGGAATGAGGAAGTACAGGAGAGTATACAGAGGAAGAGGCTGGCGAAGAAGAAGTGGGATTGTCAAAGAGATGAAGAAAGTAGACATGAGTATAAGGAGATGAGACACATGGCAAAGAGAAAGGTGGTGAAGGATAAGGCATATAGAGAGTTGTATGAGAGATTGGACACTAAAGAGGGAGAAAAGGACCTGTACTGATTGGCTAGACAAAGGGACAGAGCTGGGAAAGATGTGCAGCAGGTAAGGGTGATAAAGGACAGTGAGAGAAACATACTCACAAGTGAGGAGAGTGTGTTGAGTAGATGGAAAGAGTACTTTGAAGGGCTGATGAATGAAGAGAATGAGAGAGAGAGAAGGTTGGATGATGTGGGGATAGTGAATCAGGAAGTGAAGCAGATTAGCAAGGAGGAAGTAAGGACAGCTATAAAGAGGATGAAGAATGGAAAGGCTGTTGGCCCAGATGACATACCAGTGGAAGCATGGAGGTGCTTAGGAGAAATGGCAGTGGAATTTCTAACCAGATTTTTTAATGAAATTTTGGAAAGTCAGAGGATGCCTGAGGAGTGGAGAAAAAGTGTTTTGGTACCTATCTTTAAGAATAAGGGTGATGTGCAGAGCTGCAGTAACTACAGAGGGATAAAATTGATCAGTCACAGCTTGAAGTTATGGGAAAGAGTAGTGGAAGCTAGGTTAAGAAGGGATGTGATGATTAGTGATCAGCAGTATGGTTTCATGCCAGGAAAGAGCACTACAGATGCAATATTTGCTCTGGGAGTGTTGTTGGAGAAATAGAGAGAAGGTCAGAAGGAGTTGCATTGTGTCTTTGTGGACTTAGAGAAAGCATATGACAGGGTGCCTAGAGACGAGTTGTGGTATTGTATGAGGAAGTCGGGAGTGGCAGAGAAGTATGTAAGAGTGGTACAGGATATGTACAAGGGTAGTGTGACATTGGTGAGGACTGCATTGGGAGTGATAGATACATTTAAGGTGGAGGTGGGATTACATCAAGGATCAGCTCTGAGCCCTTTCTTATTTGCAGTGGTGATAGACAGGTTGACAGATGAGATTATACAGGAGGCCCCATGGACTATGATGTTTGCAGATGACATTGTGATATGTAGTGAGAGTAGGGATCAGGTTGAGGAGACCCTGGAGAGGTGGAGATGTGCTTTAGAGAGGAGAGGAATGAAGGTCAGCAGGGCTAAAACAGAATGTATGTGTGTAAATGAGAGGGAGGGTAGAGGAATGGTGGGGATGCAGGGAGTAGAGTTGGTAAAGGTGGATGAGTTTAAGTACTTGGGATCAACAGTTCAGAGTAATGGTGAGTGTGGAAGAGAGGTGAAGAAGAGAGTACAGGCAGGGTGGAATGGGTGGAGAAGAGTGTCAGGAGTTATTTGTGACAGACTGGTACCAATAAGAGTGAAAGGGAAGGTCTACAAGTGGGTAGTGAGACCAGCTATGTTATATGGGTTGGAGATGGTAGCATTGACGAAAAGGCAGGAGTCAGAGCTGGATGTGGCAGAGTTAAGGATGTTAAGATTTGAACTGGGTGTGACTAGGATGGACAGGATTAGGAATCAGTATATTAGAGGGTCAGCTCAGGTTGGACAGTTTGGAGACAAAGCAAGAGAGGCGAGATTGCATTGGTTTGGGCATGTGCTGTGGAGGGATGCTGGGTATATTGGGAAAAGGATGCTAAGGATGGAGCTGCCAGGTAAGAGGAAAAGAAGAAGGCCTAAGATAAGGTTTATGGATGTGGTGAGAGAGGACATGCAGCCGGTTGGTGTGAAAGAGCATGATGCAGAGGACAGGAAGAAATGGAAACAGATGATCTGCTGTGGTGACCCCTAATGGGGACAGCCAAAAGAAGATGATGATGATGACTCCTGCACTTAAAAATATTATCACCCCCTATAACAATCCTAGACCGCTTAGATCCTCTAACAAACTACTAATTCAGACTAGCAAAATTAATAACACAGCTGGTGACTCTCTCTTGGCAAACTCTGTAAGTAGACCCTGGAACTCTCTTCCAGCTGATATTACCTTACTTTCTACCTTAGGTCAATTTAAAACTAGACTCAAACAACATTTGGCACTTAACTGGCTATGTCAATGTATCAAGCCTGGCTTACTCTCTCTAGAATGTGTAAACATCTGTTAACCATCTTACTGTGTAATTTAATTTAATCCTGATTTACGCTCGGGATTAACTCTAACCTGTGGAACTTGTTTAACTTGCTTACTTATGTAATCACTGTAAATAGACTGTTTGTAATATGTAACGCTGGTATTATGTAATGCTGTATCTGCTTACTGTGGGAGCTTTTCTCCCCGGGCCTCCGCTGAAAATGGACATGCATCCAGTCAGACTATCCCAGTCAACAAATGTAAAATAAAATAAAATAAAAAAATAAAAGTCACACATGATTCCAAAAGAGTACTATACAGAGTCTGAAAAAAAAAAAAAACATATGGCCCTACGTCTCAACTTCTTAGTGCAAGTAATCTGGACACCATTTAAATATCTGGGAGAAAGGCCCAAAAATAGGAACAGATTTCAAATATTGCTTTTATAAACTTAGGAAGTTCCTAGAATAGCAGAATTTGTGCTATCAAGCATTTTTCTGAAGAATATGAAGTCTGAAACTCAAACGCATGCTGTTATTTAGAGACTTCAGTTCTCCGAGATTTGCCAGAAAACCACAAATTTTGTAACTGACCAAAATATGAGGCAAAAATGTGGACACTCACTAAAAAATCTAGACAGTTGCGAGGTGTGCATATGGCACTATATCCTTAAACTCTTGGTAAAAATGTTATTCACGCTTTAAGCTGCCACTTCTTCCAGTAACAACAAAGGGTGTTTTCTTAAATCTCAAGAGTAATCTTCATCAGAACAGTACAGTAATGAAAAATATTACATAACTGAAATGCTAAGGAATTAAGTAAGTGTGTTTCATTTCCATGGCCTTTAAGTTAATGCATCAACATTTACTTTCAAGGGGCATTTCCTACTGTTTCAGATAAAACATACCTCACCTTTTTTTCTGCCACCTGCAATCCTGGTGAGAACCAGTAAATTTTCATAACTACTGACTTTTTTTTTTCCCTACCAAAATGTTTTTTCTTCACTGCCACGCTAGCCATAATAAAACATGCCATTTATTTTCTGTATTAATATACCTAATCTTTATCTTCTGGGGCAAGCAAACAACTATAGGTCATTCAAGTGTGCATTACATTATTCTATATTTTGTACCTGGCTCTGTGTTCTTTGTTAATTGGTCCATAGTAGGTACTGACAGATTCAGTTACCAGGGCTGAGATGATGCAACAGATATTTCATTTAAAAATACAGTATCTACAGTTTGTTTCACCATGGGCATCAGTTGTAGCTAAACAAACAATATCAAGGGGTTGGGAGGGTGGCCTAATGGTTAAGGTGTTTGCCTTACAAACACAAGGTACAGCGTTTGAATCTCACAGGGGATAATTGGCTAGGCTTAAAATGGCTTGCAAGGGCAGTTAGCCTAGTACTAGTCTATCTATCTATGAACCTAATTCTTACTTGCTGTAGTAACAGGTCATGGATTGTCTAGGCCTGACCTGCTGCACTGAGAGAGGTGAAAGTAAGACTACTTCCTAATGAATAACATGCTACTCTTCCGGGTTCATTTTAAGGTCATTTTTTTATTTATTTATTTTTTTATGTGTGGTATTTATCTAGTACATTAATTATACAAGTGGACATTCAATCCTGAACTTTTCTGAGGATGAAAAAAGTTTTTTTTTTTTTTTCATTTAAAAGCTTTTCCAGTTTATAATGATAGCTTTTATGATTTGAAGATAGCTTTGCATCTGTAGTCCTAAACTGTCATTGGGTGAACTTGGAACCCATATTAAAGGTGCTAAACCAAGGATCACATATGTGATGAAAAATTTTACCAATATGACAATGGAGAGGTTTCAGTGGATTTTTTTATTCGCATATTTAATTAAATTGTGTTGAGCCACCTTTGTGGTTTTTAAATCTGTTCTGATTGAAATTGCAGTAAACATGTATCTTCTTTAGATTCATTTTAACTCCTGTTGTATTATTGCTAGTGTGGCAGTGAAGGAAAAGCATTTTGATAGAATACAAATTAAGGAAATCACATTTTACATGAATTCTCATGGTATATTTTCATGTCTGCTTTAAGCAATGTTCATTCATTTTTACTCTAGTGGTCCAGTTAATCCGTTTTAGGATTGCTGTAGAGCTGATGACCCAATACAACACCCACTGAGCACAAGACAGAGAAACTATTGCTGAATGGGGTACCAAACCATGACAGGACATCAACACTCTCACACAGCTAGCACACATAGATGCTTTTAATGAGTGCCTTTTCACCTACTCTGTGTCTTCAGATGTGAGAGGAAATAGAAGCAGATGGTGAAAACCCATTCAGACAAAGATACATAAACTTCAGCAGGGAACCGAACTGGAGACTGCATAGGTGTTTGTCAGCAATGCTAACATTTGTATCAGTGTATCAGCTACTTTTTTAATGAATTTTGATCATGCATGCTTATACCTATCCATAAAGCCAGGGCTTGTTTAGATAGCTGCCTTTGCATATAATTTCATCATGAATATTTCTAATAGTCTGTCTCTGTTTCTGTCAGTCCCTCATGGAACTTGCAATATTCTGTCAAAATATTTAACTGTTCATTATGATCAGCTTCGGCTGCTGCTGTTCCTTGTTTGTTGCTTTTGTAAAACAGACATTTCTTCTTTGATGCTGTTCCAAGTGTAGCAATGTATATGTTATAGTAGAAGTGCCATCATAGTAGGCAGAGTTGAAAGTTTCCTGGCAACTTCCTTGTTGCTAACTTTTCAGTCAATACATCCCCAATGTACCAAAACAGGCTGGCCATTCTTTTTATTAGTACGTAGAAAGCACCAGTCAAGCCAAAGAGAGCTGCAGTCTTGCAAATGAATACTGTAACACGTCCATATACTACTCTTTTATCAGAACATCACAAAGTCACATCTGAGCACGAAATTACTTATTTGTATTCATAAATATTCCTTTTTCACAGATTATTTAAGTAACCAATAATAACATACTTGCCAAAGTTGGTTTGTTTAAATTGCTTCTGGAAATTGCATTAATCATATGGTAAAAGTTATCCTTTCTGTGGAAACTCAGTTGTAATATGTAGTTAATTTAGATAAATATGTGGCAGTATCACTGTTTATGGGGTTTTGAAAATAATGTATATTTAGTGAAAATGTTGAGTCACATCCTTCATGCAATACTTTTGACATATATTGGCACTGCGTTGTACTGATGAAAAACTGCCTTCCTTGTAAATTAGTTACATTTGCAAAACACATTATTCATATATAAACACCTAAGTGCACCATAAAGCAAGTGCCTCTCAGTTTTTGTATATCTACTGTCTTTAAATAACTTGTCTGCTGTGTTGATTCACGTTTTATATGAATCATCACCTTCTCATTGTTACACAAAATGCTCTTTTTACCTTGTCTTTATTAAAATAGCAATATGCCTTCTTTTTTCAGATGAACAGAAAATATATTTGAACTTGAAATTATTTTATTTTATTTACAAAATGTTCTTTTCACATATTATTGTTAAAACAGCTAATTCTTAGGTGCTGTTTATAAGGTTGTGTACTTAAACTGCTTACGGAAAAATGTGTGTTAATCACTTCTGAAAAATCCTTATTTCTGGGAATGCCAGTAGTATTACTTAAGACTGTTAATTTAAATTCATTACATCATCATTTTAGTACATCTGGCAAACAGTTTCTTGTAAAGGAGGAATTGTTTATTCATACCAACTATGTAAGTTCATGCTTAATACAGTCGTTATAAATCACTTGTATGCATACAACCCATAAGGACCATTACACATACAGGGCCATATTTCAAAAGACTTGCTGTCAGTGAGATTTACTCTGGTGTAAGGCTGGCCTGATTACAAAAGAATTGTTCTTAGTGTAAGGGATTTACTTTAGTGTAAGGCCTATGCATACAGCAGGCTTTCTCCTGGGTTAGATTCCAGAAGACTTGGCTTTAAGAACAAGTCGTTTGCAGTCTGGTCCAGCTTTAAGCGTATTTTAGAGACAGGCCTTACACTGAAGTTAAGCCATTTACACCAAGGTCACGTCTTACTAACCCACAAACTCAGAACTTATTTACATGATGTTGCTCTATATGAGGAGGATTATATTACATATGCAAAGGTGTTACAGCTTGAGGTGGCAACTTTTCATGTTTCTTACTTGGTCCGTGTTGGAGAGATTTTGCGCTTGCTTGACTGCTTTTGTATTTGTAATGTTCTCTGAGATTACAGCATCCTAGAGAAGAAGAACTTTTCACTGCCTGTTGCAGAATGTTTTTTCTCTGGAGTGGTGCATCCTTGAAGTGAGGATAATAAACTAAAAGAGTACAGGGAGAAAAGCCGCACTTTACATTTGTTGACCGGGGTAGTCTGACTGGATATATGTCCATTTTCAGCAGAGGCCCAGGGAGAAAAGCTCCAGATAACACAGACAGAACATAACAGATATGAGTCAAACATATTTACAAAGCCCTCTAGCAGGTACTCAGACAGAACATAACAGATATGAGTCAAACATATTTACAAAGCCCTCTAGCAGGTACTCAGACAGAACATAACAGATATGAGTCAAACATATTTACAAAGCCCTCTAGCAGGTACTCACAATATACACAGTGTGTAATAGTATACAAAACCAACAGGTTGCAGCAAGCTATTATGAGCAAGAGATGTGTACAATATTAATTTAAATAAGGCGTTGAATAAGTAGTGATTAGTCAGGGTAAGTACAGGGACAAAGCCAGTACTCTCTTAAATATTGTTTGAGACTTTTTTTGAAGAGACTTAAAGAAGGTTTGAGGGTAAGGTTAGATTAAAGTGAATTTCAAGTTTTAACAACAACATTGGCAAACAGGGAGTCGCCAGCTGAGTTAATGGCTTTGAGGGTTTGGACCAACAGTTTATTGGATGATCGTAGTTGCCTTGAATTAGTGTATGGCTTTATGATATTTTTGAGTGCCTGTGTATTTTCAGGGTGGTACAGAATTTTGTGTGTTAGTATAAGCTGATTGAACACAAGGAGGCTAGGCAGTTCTAGCCCCCCAAGAAGACTGAGGTTTTGACAGTGTGGTATCCTATATGTTGAGCATATGGCAAATCTGACAATATGGTTGTAACAGTGAGAGACCTTACCAAGTTCAGTTTTGCTCAAATTGGAGAGTATGGGGGAGGCATACAGAAGAGTAGAGAGTATGTGTGAGCAGGCAATTTCAGTCCTAGCTAATGGAGTTAGAAAAGGTTTGCTTCTATATAATGAGCCAAGTGTCTTATTAATGTTTTTTTATATTTTTATTGATATGCAGATCAAATTTGAGATTATTGTCCACTATTACTCCTAAAAGCTTAGTATGGTCATCTGGAGAGATAGAGGTACTGTTGTTGGATGTTATGGAGAAGGAAAATGGGGGGGGGATCTACTAGTGGGGGTAAGGAGGAGCAGTTTAGTTTTGTTGGGATTTAACAACAGATGGTGATTAGAGAGCCAATTTTCAACTGTGTTAAATGTGTTTTGTGTTAAGGTTTGTAGGTCTAAAGGGGAGGAGGCCATAAAGATCAGGATAGAATCATCTGCATGTTGAATGCAGGTTGCATCAGTGATGGCAGTATGAAGATTGTTGATGAAGATAGAAAAGAGTAGAGGGCCTAGAATAGAGCCCTGAGGGACACCAAGGGTGAGAGGTAGCAGGGTGGACAGTTTGACCTGCTATAATGCAGCCTGTTGTCTGCCATTCAGGTAGGATAGGAAGTGGTTATCTAGTGAGATGAATTTTAGGGAATGGTTGAGTAATTTGTGGTTGACCATATCAAAGGCCTTCAACAGGTATAGAAAAAGGGCTGAAGATAGCCTGTTGTTGTTCCTAGTTTGGAATATGGTATTTGTAAAAGAAAGGCAGGCAGAGGTGTTGCTGTGATGTGGCCTAAAGCCATGCTGAGAGTTGGGAAGCAGACCGTTCCTTTTGTTTTATTATTATTTTTGTCTCTCTAATTATCCAATCTGAAGTTATAAAACTTGCCAGCATAGATGGCTTATATTCATTACCCTCATATCATGTCCAACTTTCACCTGTATAACATAATATAAAGAAGGTCCAAACAAAAAAGAAGTTCCGTGTTTGTTTACTGGTGCTTATACTGGACAGAAAAACACTTCCCAGCCAGGTGTAGACATACTAATGCAGAAGTCTTTGCAGGCTTATCACTGCTAGGATACAATATAGGAAAAACTGAATAGTGTGCTCAGGGATGTATGCAAATGTTTTCCCTCAACACAGTAGAAATTGTAAATGTTTGCAGAATGTTAAGAAAAATAGTGTCTTAATGATGGACTTGGGCCCCAATAGAAATTCTGCAAACTTATTAGCTGCAGCCAAACACAGAAGATCTCCCTAGTAGGTTTTGTTTGGTGGATAGCAGTTCTGCCATTGGATAGCAGCTGGGGAACTTGCATTCATTAATTCTGAATGCACATTGTATCTCTTTTAGGTCATGATGAGAAGAGAGCAATCCTGGATGGGATATCAGTCTGTTGTAGGCTGCAAGGACACCCATACACACACCTGCAGGTAGGACTTAAGCATGATGAATTTGGCTATCCATGTCTATTGAATGTGGAAGAGACCTGAGGGCTCTTGCAAAAAGTAACAGGGGAATGCATACATTCCACATAAATGAATGGGTGAACACAGCGATATGAGGCAGTGGCCCCAAATAACCATTACTATACTGCCTCCAGTAAGGAACAAATAGTTAACAAATAGTACTGTGCACAGTCATGGTATGTATTAAATGAATTAGTAATTAAAAGAGGTATGTAGCAAGAGCTTTTAGCAGTAAAGGACTGAAAATGTTAAGTGAATTCAGAAGTATATGGGACAGTGTTTATGTGTCTTGGAAAGAGCTCCTTCTGGTTTAAGCAGTCTTTGCAGTATATCCAGTGTGTATGGAAAATAGACTGTACAGCCCTTAATAGGAGAAGACCACTAATAAAGCAGTTTTACATAAAAGCAGTACTAGTCAGCATTGTAAGGGTTGTGACATGTATCCAGAGCCTATTTTTATTCCTGCATGACTTTCATCTGTCGGTGTGTTTATTTAGGTTTAAGGGCAGCAGGAAATGGAGAGTGAAGGAATAAACATGTTTGACCTTGTTCTGCTTATACTGTTAATTAAGTTTGGCATTCTTTTTTAATAATTGTTGGCCCCTGGCCACTATGGCATTCATACTCTTAACCCCTTAATGGCTATTCATTTTTCCTATGACCTGGCATGTTTGTACATAGGAACTGGGAAGACAGAGCTGGAGAGCTTTGTCATTAGCAGCATTGGTTAGGACTTTTTGTATTCTAATAATCCCTCCTTGTCTGTTGTAAAGCATGATGTGGTGCCTGCAGCTGGTTCCAGTGCATCTTCATATGCTGTAATATCATGCCTTCCACTGCGTAGAGCTAATGTGTTGGGATTCTGCTAATACTCTTCCATCGGAATATCTGCTTTTCTCTTCCTTCCATCCTCAGCCAAATCCTCCAGGATCCAGGCTGTTGTTTTATGTCACCAAACTATCATGAATACTTCATTTTTCTTCTGGCAAAGCACACCTTATCAGCAGAAAAGCCGTGCTGCTATTCTCCTTTCTTTCTTCCCTCCCTTCCTTTATTTAACTGTTTATTCCAAGATATAATCTCAGTTCCTGTCAGCTACAGCTGGTGCTATGAGTGGCTCCCTATTGAAATGTGAGCACTGAAAATGTCGAGTGCAGACATGCCAAAAAAAAAAAAAAAAAAAAGATCAAAAACATAGTAGAAAAGTGAATCTCAAGGATCGCTCTTTTCCTTAAAACTTCTTTGTGCAAGCCAGCTACACCCCCAAACTTATATATACCAACTCTGAGACTGCCATACCTGGGAGAAAAGGGAATATTCAGAGAAATGGCCATCTCAGACTACTAAGTCCGATCTTTTGGCTATTCAGTCTCTGTATTTCGGGACTCTTTCTAGCAGGTCCCAAAATTTCAAATGGTTACCATTGTGTGTGTATATCAGAAGGTAGAAACCAACACTTTAAGTAGCTCTTACATGTTCTGCAGTTTTATAATAACATAAAGGTCTTCAACTGCTAATTTTAGCTGTTTGTCATAAAACCTACCTGCAAAGAAAGCCTAAAAATGTTGAAATGTTCAAGTTCAGCAACTCTTTGATGCTGATTAGAATAATTGTCACTCGATTTTTTATATCAGTCACACTTTCTTTTGTAACCGTTTTAAACATTGGTGTTGCCTTAGAAAAGAGTATAGCTTACATTCTTAAATGCTGAAGGCCCTCTTTCTTTTTGATTTTCCCAACTGTCAATAAGGATATACCAGAGTGCCTCAGAAATGTAAGTCAGTGATACCCTCAGCAGCGAAGAATAAACCAGGTCAACCAGTCTGCTGGGTTTCATAGTGAAAACAGTTCAGGCAGTTTGCTGCAACACCACATCCTGTAATTCTGGGTTTGAGTTTTTGGTTTCTAATTGTACTGTGCATTGCTTGCTGTCAGTGCTGAGTTCCCAAGTACAACTTTGTCTGGGAAGCCACTTACTAACTTCTGCATGCCGTAAAATAGCAGTGGCTCAGTATGGCTCAGTATGCACGTTTTCCTAGTATGCTTGTAATTATGACATTTCTAAACATCTGGTAAAGTAGCATTTTGCTGTTTTATTTTTGTGCAGGACAAGGTGCATGAGCCCCTCACCTACTTGTCAAGGTAGAGCCATTGTAGGGAATGGCTGCACAAAATCAAAGCAGACAAGTTGGTGTAATGCCTTTAACACCTCTTATTTTACTTGGGGGCAGGGATTACATCAAAGCATAGCATAAAGGAGATATAAATGTATTTTAAGCACTGTGGTTATGATTTCCTAGTTCTTGTGGAGTTCTGAAAGACACAACCCAGCATAAAAACTACAAATCAAACACTGAAATCAAAAACCGTTTCAAGTTATCTAAATTTAAATCATGGAACAGACCACAAGCCTATTAAAATGATATTGCATTGAAAGATAAACATGTTCTTCATGTTTCACTGCTGCAGTCATCACATTTGGGTTATCCCTGCCAGGGTAGCCCTCAGTCGGCCCGAATACCAGAGGCTTAGTATTTCTGCGTTGACTGCTGTCACTCCAGGACTGATGTCAGGTCATCAGTGGTATAAAAACAGGCAGCCGACCCCATTACATCAGTCTTTCTTGCAAAGGAGACCGAAGCAGAAGCAGTTCGCATGAGTGCCGGTCGGCCGCTACCTGAGTTTTTAATTTCCAAATTGAAGTTCAAGTCTTCTGAAGCTAAGTACCCCATTAAGAATCCTTTTTTCTTGCTCTAACTGATGTCAGAAAAAGTTAATAATTGTCTTGCCTGTGGAAAGCAAATACCACATCAAGAGTTTCATTTCTACAGTGTCACTTGTTTAGGCCAAGACCACGACGTCCCCCGCTGCCACTTTTGTGCTTTGTACAATGCCAGAACTATTCATCGTCATGCTCTTATTGTAGAAAGATATTTTTGCTGTCAGTCCTTGACTTCTGATATGGCTTTGGTAAGCCATCTGACAACCAGTCTTCCGAAAAAAACGTAAGGATAAAGACAGAGACAGACCGCACAGATCCAAAACTGCCACCGATGCTTCCGTTAAACTAGTCATCAGTTCTCCGGTCCTCCAGTGAGGTGCTTTTGCAGCCCCTGATGCCCACTTCTGTGGATTTGCAGGCCACTACCGAGACCCTTTCGGATTCCAGTATGCTGCGAGACTCTTCTTCGACTAAGGATCCTGCGGATGTCTCTACCTTGGATGGGTCCAGAGCCACTGAGCAGGCACCGGCTTCTGAGGAAGTACTTCGCACTACCGATACTCGACACAGACTGACTTTTTTCGCATCTACAGTTCTTTGGAAAACTACTGAGTTTCTAAGGCCCAGGTTATAAACCACACCCAAAAAACTGACGACCCAAGCTCAAGCCCCTGCTTCCTTGCCTCAGTCAATGCTTAAAATGGTGGAAGACCTTATAAGGCTTATCAGGGAAAGCCAGTCTACCCCTTCCAAAAGAAAAAGAGACTTGCCCGCAGTAGTTTTATCTGAGCAGGCGTCCGATGACTCTGATGCATCTGAATATGAAAATATGCAACCCCTCTCTGCTTATGATGATTCTGATGCAGAGGAATCCATCTCTTCAGACTCTCCACCCGAGGACTTCCTTTGGGGAAACTCTATATACTTTAAGGGAACATTTCCAATGGGAATGTCAGGACTATCCTCAGTCAAAAAAGAGACCCTGGGAATTCTTAGATCTTCCACAACTCAGAACTCTGGCCATCCCTCCTGTCCTAGATGTTGTGAATGATGTTATTATGGAATCCAGTCTGACCCTTGACACCCTCCCTCCTGCTCCCAGGAAACCTGACAGGTACTATAGAGTCCCTGACTCTCACAAATTTATTTTCAAAAAGTCTACTGCTGACCCCAAGGTCATCTCTCAAGGACCTAAAGGAATCAAAGCAACTTCAGCTAAGAACACCCCCCCCCTCAGATAGGGATTCTCGAGCATTAGACAGATGGGGTAAAAAAGTATACACCTCTGCTACTCTTGCTATTAGAGCATTAAATTGTCATTTCCATATGTTGAAATATCAGCAACATAACATACCATGGAACTCCTCAAACAAAAAATATCTTCTTGCCCTGCTTGGACAGAAAATAAAGAGTTACAAGAGTTAATGCATTCTGCAAGTCAAGTAACCAAGCACACCGTACAATGTGGTTTTGATGCCCTAGAGGCGTCTTGCAGGACAGCAGTTATTGGTTCTGTACTTAAAAGATATGCTTGGTTTAAGGAACAGACCTTGCCACACCATGTCAAATCCAAATTGTAGGACGCGCCCTTGCAGAAAGACAAATTATTTGGCAGCAAAGCAGAGGAGGTCCTAAAAAAGGTGGAAGAAAAAGCTAAACCTATGCAGACAGTAAAAGACTTCTTCCAGGTTCAGCCACTGAGGTTCAGTAGGCATTGCCCCTCCTGCACTGGTCCTTTCCTGCCCCCCTAGAGGTCAGCTCAGCCCAGACCCAGGGGAAGCAGGCACCCTAGACAAGAGCCCCAGGGAATGCATAGATGTAAGCAATGGAGTTCCTCCTCTTCAAAACCAGGGAGTGCAAATCCACCCCTTATGGTAAGAGCTCACAATGACTTTACACTTCCACTCCCTTCCTCTGCCCACCTGCACTTGCTCCTAGGAGGAAACTTCTCCTTCCACACAAGCAACTGGGCCACCATTACCAACAACTGCTGGGTCCTGAACATAGTGTTCCAGGGATTCAAATTTTATTTTCACACTCTGCCAACCCCAAAAGGGTTCCCAGATCTTCCCCCAAACCAGTGGGCAGAGGCCAAAAAGCAAGTCCTTTCCCTCCTCTCTTTGAGGACAATAGAGCATGTTCCTGCAGAACAGACAGGACAAAGTTTCTACTCCAGACTCTTCCTGGTACCCAGAAAAGAGGGCACATGGCACCCCATCCTCGACCTATCCATTCTAAACACCTTTCTGGTTATACCATCATTCAAAATGTTCACCCTCCAACAGATTTTTTCCAATGCTTTCTAAGAATGCTTGGTTAGCCACTCTAGACCTAAAAGAGGCCTACCTACACATCCCAATCATGGAATCATGCAGGAAATGCCTACATTTCAGAGCAGAATCACTGCACTTTCAGTTCTATGTGCTTCTCTTTGGCTTATCCACTGCTCCCAGAGTTTTCACAAAATGTCTGGCTCCTGCCATTACTTTTTGCAAGAAATATTCAAATTTACCCATACTTAGATGACTGCCTGATTTAGGCAGACAGTCAGGAAAAGCTGCTAAAGTGCCTGACCTTTATAAAGGAAGCACCTGACCTTTGTAAAGGACCTATTGACCTCCCTGGGGTATACTGTCAATGAAAAGCAAAACTAGTACCCACACAAAACATTCTATTCCTGGGAGCAAACCTGGATACAGCATCCCAGATGGCATTCAGATGGCACCAGAAAAACAAACCTACCTGTCAGTCTACTTCTCTCAACTAGCCACCAGGACCCAATTATCTGCAAGGAAAATCCTGCAAGCTCTAGGGTTCATGGCTTCTTGCATTCTACTCATTGCATATGCCAGACTGCATATGAGGAAACTACAAAGGTACCTAAAAAGACTTTGGTGTCAGCACTCTCAAGACCTGGAAACTCTTATTACAACGCTACCTTGTCTAAGGAAAGATTTTCTTTGCTGGGCAGAAGCATGCTGCCACAACAAGGAACTTCCCTTCGCATTACCCCATGCCACCCAGACCCTGACCACAGATGCATCAGACTATGCCTGGGGTGCACACCTGGACGGCAGGTGCATTCAGGACCAATGTACCCCAAATCAAATATATCTGCACATCAACCAAAAAGAGATGTTAGCTGTTCAGCATGCCCTGACAGCTTTCAGAACCCTACTCTCCCTGGGGCCTCTGCTGATCAAAACAGACAATAACACAGTGATGTGGTACATCAATAAGCAGGGAGGGACTCACTCTTATCCTCTGTGCAGGCTTGCCATGACCCTTTGCCACACTGCCACAGCCATGCAGCTACACCTGTTAGCACAATTCCTACCAGGCTCTCTAAACTCTCTGGCGGATAACCTAAGCAAAAACCTGCTAGACCCACAAGAGTGACAGCTAGACCAAAGAACCTTTACCCTTGTAACCCAGAAATGGGGCACCCCGAAGGAAGACCTCTTTCCCTCCCACTCCAATCAGCAGCTCAGCAAATTCTGCACCAGGGAACCTAACAGCAAGGCCTGGAAAGTCAATGCTCTACTCTTTTAGTGGGTAAACCTCTTGGTCTATGCATTTCCCCCTCTACCATTCATTTCAAGGGTATTGCTCAAAATAAGGGAAGAAAAACTGAGGACAATCCTGATTGCCCCAGACTGGCCATGGCAGCACTGGTACACACTGCTGTGCAGCCTTTCACCCCTGCCACCATGGCACCTGCCTCAGATCCTAACACTCCTAACCCAGAGGAATGGAGAATTCATGCATTCCCAATTGCAGTCCCTCAATCTGGCAGCCTGGCTTATTCTCTGACCTCTCCTCAAGCTGCCAGTCTAAGCAAGCAAATTCTAGATGTTATACGTGAGGCCAGTTGCCCCAGCACTAGAAAGATTTATGCTGACAAGTGGAAAAGGTTTTGCACCTGGATCCAGGCTAAGGGAGCTGGAATGGCACAGCCCACCCTACCTGTCATCCTGGATTACCTGGCAGACCTACTTCACAAGGGGTGTCCTTCTCTTCTATTAAAATTCATGCCTCTGCCATCTCTACTCATTTCAGCACAGAGCCACCTCTTTTTTTTGGACCCTCTCATCAAGCAGTTCCTAAGAGGAGCTAACAACTTGAGGCTACCCAGAAGAGCTCCTACCCAAGCTTGGGACCTAAACTTTGTGTTGGAAAAGCTCACCCTGCCTCCCTTTGAATCTGCAGCTTCAGCAGAGTTAAAAATTTCTCTCTTAGATGACAGCCTTGCTTCTGGCCATCACTTCAGCTAGAAGAGTATCAGAGCTACAAACACTTATGGCTGTAGAGCCATTCATCATTTTCCTCAGGACCAACCCATCCTTCATGCCAAAAGTGGTGTCCAGTGTGGCTCTCAACCAATCCATTCATTTGCCCAACTTTTCACTAACGTAGTTTAAACTACTTTTTGTTTGAACACAGTCTACTTGCTGCTGGCTTATTTTTTCTTTTTCAACTTTTCACTAACCCACAAAACAAGGGGGGGAGTATTCTGCACTCTCTAGATGTGCACAAACAGCTCAGATTCTACCTAGACAGGACTAAATATTTTAGAAAAACTGATCAATTGTTAGTCCGCTTCACTGCAGGAGCAGTGGGTAAGGCCATATCCAAACAAACAATTTCCAAATGGATAGCACATTGCATCCATTTCTACTACAAACAGCATGGAAAACCTCCCCCCATGGGGGTCAGGACACATTCCACTAGAGCAACCTCCACATCTGCAGCTTTCCTCAGAGGTGTCCCCACCAGGGACATCTTGGAGGCTGCAACATGGACTTCTGTTCATACCTTCACCAAGCATTACCACCTGTCTATTTTCTCCAAATCCAGGGCAGGCTTTGCCGCTGCAGTCTTGCAGGGTATCCTAGTCAGCCCCCAGTCTTCGTGACTGCCTCCACCCTTTTATTCAGCTTTGGGAATCAATCCCAATGTGATGACTGCAACAGTGAAACATAAAGAACATAGTACATTTGTGTACACTTACCATAAATGTAGATGTTCGAGTGTATTCACTGTTGCAGTCCTGGTAACCCTCCCTCCATCCCCCGTCTCTCTCTCTCTCTCTCTCTCTCCTTAAAAGGAATTTTTGGTATTTACTTTCTGGTGGTGTTCTCCCACCATAACCTAGCTCCTTATTGGGGGCTTCTGACAGGGCAAGAAAAACTGATGTAATGGCATCTGCTGCCTGTTTTTATACCAGTGACGACCTGACGTCAGTCCTGAAGCGACAGCAACCGACGCAGAAATACTAAGCCTCTGGTATTTGGGCCAACTGAGGGCTACCCTGGCAGGGATAACAGAAATGTGATGACTGCAACAGTGAATACACTCGTACATCTACATTTATGGTAAGTCTACACAACTGTGCTTTCTGCTTTAACAGCCTGTTTTGGAAAATAATTTTTCCTCTGCTGTTAATGCCCATTTCATTGCGCTACAAACTTCCAGACGTTTAAGTATTAAAATGCTGTGTATGTGCACATATCAAAGTTAACCATCTCAGAGAGTGTACATTCAAGGAACGCACTAGTGACACAGTACAACATTTGAGAATAACCCTGGAATAGGCATGAACTACTATCCACTGAGCACTAATTGGCATTCTGTTTTTGATGTTAAGGATTTTCCAATACTTGTAACATTGGAAGATGGAGATTAAGTGATATAAATTCTGCTTCTTGATACAGCCTCAATAAATGAAGATAACCAGGGAAAACATATAAGCTGTATGTAAAAAAAAAAAAAAAAACTGTACAAGAAACTTTTCTGTGTGGAAGATTTTCAAAAAAAAAAAAAAAAAATATATATATATATATATATATATATATATATATAGTTAATCCCTGAATATTAATCAGATCTGATAATGGTAGTAGAAGTAGCGAACTTAAACTCATCCCAAGTAAAAAAAAATGATAAAAAATATGTAATTTCAAATATACAGAAATACTAAGTATTCGAAAGTAATCCAAGCAGGGTAAGCAGTCTTGTTCCAGTCGAAAAGCCTTTATTAAATACACAGACAAGCATAAGTCTGTGTACCTAATAAAGGATTTTTGACTGGAAGCAGACTGCCTACCCTGCTTGGATTACTTTCAGATACTTAATAATTCTGTATAATATTTCAAAATGTATATTTTTGATTTTTTTTTTTGACTTGGGACGAGTTTATGTTCGCTACTTCTACTACCATTATCTGAGCTGATTAATATTCAGCGATTAACTAGATATGTATGGATTGAAAATCTTCCACACAGAGATGTTTGTTATACTGTTTTGTTTTTGGGCCCACTATACTTGTTTAGTGGGTTGCTTGAGACTTCGGGGATACCACGGAGATTACTTGTAAAAAAAAAAAAAAAGCCTTGTAGTCAAACATTATATTTCTCCAAATAATGCAGGTTTTTGTTGAAAAGTGTAAAGTTGTCATTAAACTGATGTAAAAAAGTGCAGAGAAGGAAATCTATGGAGTTGTTTGTGTTTTGTAATCTTGCTTACTTGGTTGCAAAAAAAAAAAAAAAAAAATGATCACACAATTTTCTTATCAATGTTTATTGTAGTTTTAACAATGCCCAAAATGAATGGCATTGCTGAGAACATAATTTCTTTTCTGCTGAGGCAGTAATGAAAGTGCTTAAAAGTGTGTCTGCTCATTTTTTAAATGTATTTCATCACAATTATTGCCTGAACGAGTCCTGGAAAGATTACACACACACTGCTGATTTTGAAGAAGCCTGAAAAGATGCTGTTCCAGATAACAAACTGAATGCAACAGTCATCGTTTACAGTCATGGAGAGAGGGATGCTTCATAGTTTTAAGAAACCTGTTTGCATATTATTTATATATTTAGTTATGTTTTGATAACTGTGCTGCACAGCTGGGTTGTAGCCCAATTTTAGTGGAGGCCCATAAAGAAAAGCTAAAAAAACAAATTGTAAATACAGAGTGAAAAAAATCAATTTAAACTTGATAGACACAGAAGGTAAAATGAATGAATGAATAAAACATTATACAAAAGGTATATGCATAGAATGGAGAGAAAGCAAAACATCCGTGAACAGTGAGAACAAACTGTACAGTGACACCAGCTGAGCATATAGACACAAATGGTGAATACAAGACATTATTCTGTTGTACATAAATTAAGGGAGAGCATTCTTCTTTTTGCATATTATTTTCCAGATGTTCTTCATCTCACATTGCTGCAGTCCTAACAATTGGGTAGTCCGCTGTCCTCGGTCGGCCCGAATATCAAAGTATAAGGCTGACGTCGGTCAGGGCGCATTTGACTGACGTCAGTACGTCAGGGTACAAATGCGCATGACCGGCGTCATATCCTCAGTCTTTTTTGCCGCAAGGTCCGATGCAGAAGCAGTATTGCAAGTGCCGGTTGGCGTTCTGAGATTTTTCAATTTTGAAGTTTCAGACCGGGTTCAAAGTTGGCTAAGTACCCCGTTGGGGAATATTTTAGTTTTTTCTTGCCTCAGTCATTTACCGCATGTCAGTAAAAGTTAATAATTGCATTTCTTGTGGGAAACAGATACCGCATAAAGATTATCATACTTTGTGTATTCCTTGCTTAGGGCCTGAGCACGATGTTGTTGGCTGTTGCTCTTGTGCTAGATTTAATAAACGCACTATAAAGAGGTGGTTGGATTGTGCGAGGTTAGTCTTTGGGAAGCGGTGTAATTATAAAATGCCGCCGGATGCTCGCGCCCGCTTCTTCAAAGAAGCGCAAGGACAAGGCAGTTAAGAAGAACCGCCAGTCCCTGACGCCGGTTCTTTAGAGGTGTCTGTGGAGCCGGTGGCTCCACCAGAGGTTTCTTTGTGTTCACAGGGGGAGACCTTGTTATTACAAGATGTGGCCTCTCAAGAGACTAGTCAGGCAGAGGGGCTTCTCATTACTATACTCCCTCCCTTCCTAAGTTGGCTAGGCCCTCTCCTTCTGTTTCCAAGGCTTCCAGGGCAGGCCAGGTCTAGCTGCAGTTAGTGTTACCCCTAGCACTTCAGGTACTGTGCCCTAGAAGCATATGCTTAAAATGGCAGAAGATTTGATTACTTTGATTAGGGTTCTATGCCCCTCCTCATAAGCGGCCTAGGGTGGAGCCTGAGCTGGGGTTTTGAGCAGGCTTCAGATGTTTCAGAGTCTTCTGAAGACTTGCAGGAGTACTCTCCTTATTCTGATTCTGATGTGGATGATTCTACTCCTTCTGCTACTCCCCTGAGGATTTTTCTTTTCAGAAACTCTTCATTCCATGAGGGAGCATTTTAAGTGGGAAAGTCAGGACTTCTCTGATTCCAGAAAAAGGCTTAGGGAATTTCTGTTGTTACCCCAGCATAGGCCTTTGGCTATACCTCCTGTTTTGACCGTAGTGGAAGATGTTTTTATGGAAGCTTCTCTTAATCCTGATTCTTTGCCTCCTGCTCCTGTTAAACCGGATAGGTATTACAGGGTGCCTGAAGCTCATAAGTATCTTTTTAAGAGTCCTAGGACAGACCCGGAAACTGTTAGCCATGGGCCTAAAGGTGTTAAGGCTTCTGTTGTTAAGAATCCGGTTCCTGCAGACAAGGAGGCTAGGGCCTTGGATAGATGGGGCAAGAAAGTCTATACTTCTTCCACTCTTGCTATGAGGGCTCTGAATTGCCAGTTTCACATGTTGAAATACCAAAATTATCTCCTTTCACAATTGAAATCTAAGGTTGATGCTCTGGCAGTAGGTATTGATTGTAAGGAGTTGCAAGATTTAGTGCACGTTTCTGAACAGGTGGGTAAGCATTCTTTGCAATGTGGTTTTGATGCTGTACAGGCCTCGTCTAGGGTGGCTGCCACTGGGTCAGTTCTTCAGGCACGCCTGGCTGAGGGATCAGAATTTGTCTGAACATGTTAAAACAAGGATTTTGGATGCTCCTTTACAATCTGACGTATTGTTTGGTCCTCCTGTTGAGACAGTTTTAAAGAAAATGGAGGACAAAGCTAAGTCTATGCAGACTGTTAAAGATTTTTTGCAAGTCCAGCCTCCAAAGTTTAGTAGAAATTGGCCTACTAAGGGGTGGACGTATCCTTCTTATGATTCCCAGTCTAGGGGTAGATCTAGACGTGGTAAGGGCAGAGCTCAGGGCTCTTTCAGGCCTAGAACAGGAAGTTCTCCTGCACAGGCTTCGGTGAGGGCAGGGGTCAGTCCTTTCTTAAGCAGAGCCCATGGCCTACCCTTTCAGCTGCCAGAGCCTGCTCGCCTGGCAGCACCTTTGGGGGGACGGTTGGCACTTTTCAAAGAAAATTGGTGTTTAATTACCCAAGACAGATGGGTATTGGATATCATACACCACGGCTACAGGTTTTATTTCCATACCTTGCCTCCTTTCACAGGCATGCCAGACGTTCCTCCTCAACAAAGAATAGAGGCTCACAAGCAGGTTTCTCTGTTGCTCCGACTAGGGGCCATACAGCCGGTCCCTCTGCCAGAAGTGGGCCTAGGATTTTATTCTCGCCTGTTCCTAGTACCAAAGAAGGGGAACACATGGAGACCAATTTTGGATTTATCTATCCTCAACACTTATCTGGACATTCCCAAGTTCAAAATGTTGACGTTGCAGCAGCTTTTACCTCTGCTGGGCAAAGATCATTGGATGGTAACTTTGGATCTCAAGGAGGCTTACCTTCATGTTCCTATCGGAGTAGGTTGCAGAAAGTATCTGCGAGCTGGGACTTCTCACTATCAGTTCTCTGCATTGCCCTTTGGCTTATCTACTGCCCAGAGTGTTCACGAAAATTCTGGCTCCAGTGATAGCTTTCTTCAGACTAAAAGGAATACAGATCTATCCTTATTTGGACGACTGCCTAATTCTGGCTCAAGGAAGAGAAGAGCTCCTTCATCATTTGGAATATGTGATAGCAGTGCTAAGATGCCTAGGTATTCTAAATAAAGTCCAGTCTAGTACCCTCTCAAGACATGTGCTTTCTGGGTGTGAGACTGAATACAGCATCCCAGATGGCCTTGGACAAACAAAAGAGTCTATCCCTTTACTTCCATCAACTATCTCATCAGTCCGGGCTGACTGCAAGGACAGTCCTTCAAGCCTTAGGGTTCATGGCATCTTGTATTCTGGTGCTTCCCAATGCCAAACTGCATATGAGGAAGCTACAATGGTATCTCAAAAATGTATGGACACAGCACTGCCAGGATCTGGACACTGTCATTCAAATAATACCTTGCATTCAAAAGGAATTTTGTGGTGGGCTCAGGAATGTCACCTAAACAAGGGACTCCCCGCCAGAGGAGTCAGATTTTAACGACAGATGCCTCAGACAAAGCTTGGGAGCTCATCTCAATGGAAAGTGGATACAAAACAAGTGGCCTGTCAGACTACAACATCTACATATCAACATGAAGGAGATGTTAGCAGTCCAGTTTGCATTAATTGCTTTCAAGGAATTACTTCTTCCAGGGCAGGTGTTGATTCTAACAGACAACACAACTGTCATGTGGTACATCAACAAGCAAGGGGGCATTCTTATCCTCTATGCAGGCAAGCAATGATTTTGTGGGAGACTGCTCTCAGTTTACAGCTCAATCTTCAGGCAAGGTTTCTGCCAGGAGCACAGAACTCCTTAGCAGATGTGTTGAGCAGACAATTATGGATCCCAGTGGAAATTGGATCCTCATGTATTCCAGCAATAGACAGTGTCATGGGGAACTCCAGACATAGATCTGTTCGCTTCTCCACTAAACCATCAGCTGCCAAAGTTTTGCACAAAAAGGTTTCATCCCACAGCTTGGAGAGTGGATGCTCTTTCCTTCAATTGGAGCAATCTTCATGTGTATGCCTTTCCACCTCTGCCTCTCCTCCTAAAGGTACTTCTGAAAGTCAGACAGGACAAGCCAAGGATGATCTTAATAGCTCCGGATTGGCCTCGACAACACTGGTACCCATTACTGAGAAGTCTGGTATGGAAGCCTCCATGGCCTTTGCCTTCGATTCCACACCTGTTGCCACAGGAGGACAGCCATTTGCTAAATGTCAAGCTTCACTCTCTGCACCTCACAGCCTGGCATATTCTGTTTTGAACCATAGTGGGCCTCCACTTCCTCAGCAAGTTTTGAATGTTATCTTGGAAGCTAGGAGGCCTAGTACAAGGAAAGTGTACGCAGACAAATGGTAGAGATTTTTGTTTTGGAGTGCAGCAAAAGATTTTGATGTTTCTGAGCCTAATTTGTGTGTGGCTCTTCAATATCTTACTGAGTTACTAGACAAAGGTTTGTCTTTCTCTTCTATTAAAGTTCATGCTGCAGCAATTTCAGCTCACTATGATTGCAACCCACCATTGTTTTCTCATCCTTTGTTCAAGCAATTTCTTAGAGGGCAAAGAATATAAGACCCCACGAAGAGCTCCTACTCCTGCTTGGGATCTCAATTTTGTGTTGGAGAAACTCACTCTACAACCTTTTGAGCCTGCAGCTACTGCTGAGTTGAAGTATTTATCATGGAAGACTGCTTTTTTGTTGGCCATTACCTCTGCAAGACGGGTTTCTGAATTACAGGCCCTTATGGCAGTTGAGCCTTTCTTGATTTTCCATAAGGATAGGGTATCATTACGTACTAATCCTTCCTTTATGCCTAAGGTGGTTTCTAGTGTGGCTTTGAACCAAACTATTCATTTGCCTTTATGCAAATCCCCAAAATAAAGGGGAAAGGATTTTGCACACTTTAGATGTCCACAGGCAGTTGCATTATTATTTGGACAGAACTAAAGGTTTCAGGCAGTCTCAGCAGTTGTTTGTTTCTTTTGCTTTGAGTTCTCAGGGCAAGCCTGTATCAAAACAAACTATTTCTAAGTGGATTGGGTTTTGCATTGCTTTCTGTTATTCCCATCATGGCAAGGAGATTCCAGCTGGGATTAGGCCTCATTCCACTAGGGCTACTGCCACTTCAACAGCTTTTTTGAGGGGAGTGGCAACCAAGGATATTTTGGAGGCAGCTACTTGGAGTTCTGTACATACTTTCTCTAAGCATTATCACCTGCCACTTTACTCTAAGTCTAGGGCTGGTTTTGCCACTGCTGTTTTGCAGGGCATTTTGGCAGCTCCTGCTTCCTTGTAGTTAGCCATCCTCCCTTATCTCTGCTTTGGGATTCTATCCAATTGTTAGGACTGCAGCAATGTGAGATGAAGAACATAGTACAGTTTTGTACCTACCATAAATGTAGATGTTCAAGATCCACATTGCTGTTTACCCTCCCTCCTTCCCTCTGTTGTTAGAGGTGGTTGTGTGGGTTGGGTTGTACATTTTGTGTATATTGTATGTATTGTACTATAGTTAGTGCAAGGGTGGTTGGTTGGTTGTTTGCTGTCTTTTGGTTTTGACCTTTCTTTTTAGGGTCTTCTGACATCTGGGGCAAGAAAAGACTGAGGATATGGCGCGATGCGCATTTGTACCAAATGCCCTGACCGACCAGCCTTATACTTTGATATTCGGGCCGACCGAGGACAGCGGACTACCCAATTGTTAGGACTGCAGCAATGTGGATCTTCGAACATCTACATTTATGGTAGGTACAAAACTGTACTTTTCATACATTTAACAATTATTCAGTTTAAAGGTCACATGATTCATATGTGACATCTAACAATGATGCAGCTGTACAAATACTGACTGGGATATTTTTGTCCATCATAAGTAACTCAGTTCGGGACAGTTTTATGTTCTAACACTGGACTAAACAAAACTTAAGGATCACAGACATTGATCTTGGTGCAGATAGCTGCTGCTACAATGGATACAACAGCTGGAGTTACATCAACTTGCTCACAAAGATGCCGGAATACAGAACTTCTGTAATACCTTTTATTAGATGGACATAGGTTTTGCAATTGCTTGAGCTTTTAATTTAACATGAGCTCTGATGGTAGTTGCACTGAATTTGGTGGTTTACTCTCCTATGTCTTCCACCAGTACAGATCTGATAAAAAGCATGATGTTAAACAGATTGCAGACCTAGCCATTGGGCAACCCTAGAACTAACAAAGCATGGTTATTCATTCTGCGCAACCATGCTTTCCATGCAGTTATATTCTGTGTGGTACGTAAATGCGTATCTGAGATAGTGATTTATAAATTCATTGAAAAAAGTCAACCTAAGGACATTTCTTTAATGGAGCATGTGCTGAATATATCTATTGATAACTAAAATAACAAAACCACATCCACAATGCCCGAAGCTAAACTCTTCACTAGTACTTTAATAAAATGAAAAACAAAACATTGTATTAAACACTGGGTTAAGCTCTTTCGTCTCTTAACTCATTTAAGCCTTTAGCACATTTTTCTATACTTCCAGATAACACCCAGAGCTCCTTATAGCTTCCAGACCTTTCTTGGGTCTGACTTTTTAAGTGATTTAAAATCTTATAATAGGGAGGATTAGAAAAGGCAAGGATTTTTTTAATAAAATGACACTAAGATTAGTAATCTATGTATAATGCAGTAGAAGATGCAAGGATGTGTGTAGGCTGTAAGATCTGTGACATTTCACACCACATAATTATTAATTAGTTAATGGCATCATCAGAACTGCAAGAGTTGTCATAAAATGTATTAAATACTCCAAGGACAGCTGATTGTCCCACCACCTCAAAGTCAGCCAATCCAACACATAGGAAAATCTAAATAACCATAATACGTTAAATCACATAAAAAAATAAAATTAAAATAAACCAGGCACCACCAAGAATAAAAATGAACATGACTCAAAATAGCTTTTAAATCTTATTGTCTCTCCTTTTCAACTCAAAACTGATCAAGATTACATGCGTCATAGTAGATTTGCCAAAACATTTTTGTCTGTAATAAATAATTCATCCAATCTCCAGGAAATAAATTCACTTATACCCATTTCAACACCAAAAACTTGAAGTGCCTGAACCCTGGACAGTTAATAGATTGTCTGGCCAAGCCTGTCTTACTGTCTGCATGATGTATACTGTACTGGTGTTGGTAAATCCTTTTGTTAAGGGAGTTCACAGATATGCCTATGTAAAAAAGCAGCACAGAAGTCGCAAAGGGCAAGATAAACTACTCTTTCTGAGAGACAGTTGTAGACACCTCCTTTTTTTATATGTTGCAATGTAATTTTCCAAATGTCACTGGGATTGGTATAAGTATATTGACGTTGTTTACATCAGCCACATTTTCTGGCAACTGGTGGACTGTCCCCATTAACAACTGGTTTCTCCAAATGTGCTTTGATATTTCTCCTATTTTTGAATGTAAATTTAGGGACGGGGAAAATGTTTTTTTGGTTACTTCAACACATAACAACAGATGCCAATTTCGATGACTAATGCTTTGAACATCTCCTACATCCAGGGTGTAATGTAAAATTATATTATCTTTACAAGAGAATATTGTTACATTGTGACCTGGTTCCCCCCAGTCATCTGTCCCATACCATCGGTAAGACAGGACAATACCAGTCACGTCTATGAGACTTAACTTCATTTTGTATTTGTTCCAGTAAAACAGGACAGTAGCCTCTATTAAGAAATATAGATTTTAATAACTCAAATTGTTCAAGACAGGATTCATTCTCTGTAGTCAACTTTGAAATTCTAATTAGCTGACTTTTTACCTACCCTTTCTTCTGATGAAAGGGGTGGCTACTATTAAAAGAGAGAAAACATTGCAAATGTGGGTTTCTGATACACTTTGGTCTTAATGCCACCAAGGGGTAATTTTATAATTTCAATATCTAAAAAATTTGATTTTAGCGTCCTTGATGTTAGAACATAGTACTGTTTTGCAGAGTAAAAAAAAAATTTCAGACTCTCTTTGGTACCCCCCCTCACCACATGATTATAAGATCATCTAGGTAATGAAAATAGCCTTTACAATTTATGTAACAGGGAAACTTGAATAAATACTCCAATTCCCACCATAGCAACACAGCATTTACAAACAAGGAGGCACAAGCCGCCCCCATTGCAACACCAGATAATTGCTTGAAAAACTCTCCATTAAAAGTCAAAAAATTATTGTGAAGAATTATATCAATAAACTCCAATGCCAGCTGAGTGTAAACAGTATCCAAACTCCCAAATTTAGTCACAATATTACCAAACCAGTCCAATCCCACATTGTGTGGAATGAAAGTAAACAGACTCTGAACTTCACAAGTCACAAAGACCACATCATCAACGTGGATATCTCTTAATTTATTAAGCAAGTCCCAAGAGTCTTTAACAATATAGAAAAAGGCACAAAAAGATCCTTCAAGTTGGAATCCGCAAAAATAGCAAGTGGTTCTGTGACTGAGCATCCTGCAGCCACAGTAGGACATAAGGTAGATCCAATAAACAAGAGTGAATTTTCAGGATTCCAAAAATCTTGGGGATCACTAGATGTTCCACTCTCAAAAACTCATATAATCCTTGAGAAACTTGGTTGAATAAAATAAATTCATCTAGAATAACATTAATGGCTCGATAGGTGATATTGATCTCATTAACTGAAACCTTTGTACCTCTCATCGTTCAGCAAACTAAACAGGCATCCAGAATAATCATGGATGTCCATAATTACCAGACACCCACCCTTATCTGGTTTCATGCACCTGATACTTTTATTCTTGATAAAAGTATCCAAAATAATTCTCCCTTCATGAGACATATTAAAACAAAACTTCCTGTGTTTTTTTACTTTTCAAAAGTTCTCAACTCTCCTTCTCAGGATTTTTCAAAAACACTAAGGACAGGGTGAAGGGTGTGGGTGGTACTGTACTTTTCCTTCTCAACTTGTTGGATAATGTGTCCATTTTTTGTTTATCATCCAACAAAATATCAAAATTTAATTTACGAGTAAATACATTTAGAGCTACCAGGGTGTCCTCTATCCTGGCTGTACCAACTGGTATAAACAGATATCCTTTCAAAAATACTTTATGGTGTTCAGGGCCAATGACCAAGCTTGTAAAATTATAAACTTTAAAGTCAGTGTGCAGAAACAGAAACAGTACCTGTACCAAAATCCACATGTTCAGTTTTTCCAACTTATCGCCATCAAGATGGATGTTCCATTTGTTGAGTTTGTTCCATCTCCTGCCTCTCCGATAAGCCCGAGTCCCCCATTTAGATTGGTGTGAAACTCTCTTGCTGACCAGCTCCTCTTGGAGCACCTCAGTGGAATATCCTTTAAAGGGGCCTCTTGCTTTTAATAGTTTTCAGAAGCCTTCTGACCAGTAAGATTGTTCATGTAAAGAGTCAGCAGAACAAAATCCAGTGGGATAAGGATAAACTGTGTGATTTTTATAATCAAGGTCATCTTTGACTAGTTTTATGTCCTTTCTGGTCTTTAAATTAACTAATTTATTGTCCACAGCACAAAATACATTATTAAAATTGATTTTGTATCTTTGAAAATCCAGATCTGTTGTAATAGAATTGACTAATTTAGTAACATTGTCCATGAGCTTAGACATACGCCTTTCATTTTCCTTAATTAACAGGCATGTAGTGTCTAAGCCCATTCGGTGAAATAACTCCAGTACTTATAAATGGAATGGTAAATTAGGTTTGACCCCTTGTGGATATTTCCATACACATAGACCTTTAGGTACATGATATAATGCTTTCAGTTAAAAAACAATTATCCAATTCAAGAGTCTTAAATTTAAACAGGTTCTTTTCAAGAAAAGAAATTTGCTCATGCAAGTTCAGGTGTCTCCCATGAAGGTGTTGAACATATTCTCTACTGATATTGAAATCAAAATTATCCAACCATTTATACACTTGGTTCACAGCAGCCATGTCTTCACTACTTGAAGCTGGGAAGTTATTAATATTACCATCTGCATCAGTAGTTAATTGGGAGTGGTTACTTCATGTTTGTTCATTACTCAAATTCTGTTGATTTACCGCTGCCGAGCAAGAGCCGTTTAAGGTGTTGAACTGAATTAATGCTAGAGTAAGTTGTTGTGTCAAGACTGTAGGATTCCCAGACTCAGAGGAGGTAAAGGAATTCTGAAACAATTCCTGAGAGCTCAATTTGGGCATGCAAACTAATGAAACAAAAATCAAAAATGGACTTGAAACGGAACCAGATGTGGAAATCAAAAACAGTAAATAGTCACTGAAACTAGGTTTTGATTTTCATAAGACTCTGGTAATCCTCTAATTATTATATTGTTTCTACGGCTCCTTGCCTCTAAGTCCAGTAATTTAGCTTGAATTTCAGCAATGAGAGTGTCTTTGGATTTTAGATCTCTTTCAACTGAATCTACTTTTATTTCCATAGCTATATTTTTGTTTTCAATTAAGTCCATTCTTTCATTAATCTGTTGTAGAGTTTTACCAAAATCAGTAAATTGGACTGAAAACTCTGAATAGCACTTTGAATAGGTTGTAGTGCCATCTTCAAGTCATCTAAATGGAAGTTAGAATCATTTTTGTCTTTAGTACTTACTTTAATGTTCTCAGAAGATTGTTTGGTGGTTCTTAATCTTTTAGATCCAGTATCTTTCTCTGGAGAAAGCATAGAGGAGAATTTGGCCTTGGTTGTCTGCATATCCATGGTGTCAGAGTTGCCAGCCATGCCCAGGATAGAGGTGTGAAAACAGGATATCTGCCACAGAGATGAGCTTCTAGAGTGCACGTGTCCAAAGACTGTTGAGGCCAAAATTGTTCTGAAGTAAAAAAATTGAAAAATTTAACTTTTTCCAAAAATAAATAATCTTAATATGAAGGAATAGTCTCAGAGATAATTTCTGTATAAAAAACTGTGGAAAAACTTTGCTTAAAAGTTGTAGAAAATAGCCGGTAATTACATAGCAGAGAGGAGCACAGTGAATAGGCAGTAGTCTAGCTGGCGGCCATCTTGGTACCCAAAAACAGTAAATAAAACCATGTCCATAATGCCTGAAGCTAAACTCTTCACTAGAACTTTAATAAAATAAAATAAAAAGCAAAACACTGTTGGGTTAAGCACTTTCATCTCTTAAATGCATCATCATAACTGCAAGCGTTGTCATAAAATACTCCAAAAACAGCTGATCGTCACACATCACCAAAAATCAGCCAATCAACTCATCACTTAGGAAAATCTCAATAACCGTACTACAGTTAAATCACATCAAAAAATAAAAATGAAAATAAACTAGGCACCACCAAGAATAAAAATGAACATGACTCAAAATAGGTTTTAAATCTTATTGGTTCTCTTTTCAATTCACTTCTCATCGAGATATTTTTTTAGTTGCGTCATAGTGGATTTGCCAAAATATTTCCTGCTGTAATAAATAATTCATCCAATCTCCAGGAAACAAAACCACTATGACATGTTCCAACACCAAAAACTTGAACTGACTGAACCCTGGGCAGTTAATAGAATGTTTGGCCAAAGCACTCTTACTGTCCAGATGATGTATACTGTACTGTACTGTTGTTGGCAAATCCTTTTGTTAAGGGAGTTCACCATTTTGCCTATGTAGAAAGCTGCACAGGAGTCACAAAGGACAAGATAAACTACTCTTTACGAGCAACAGTAGTAGATACCTCATTTTTGTATGTACTGCATTTTAATTTTCCAAACATCACTGAGATTTGTACAAATATATGGACATTGTTTACGTCATCCTCATTTTTTGGTTGATGATTGATTTTCCTGTGTGATGATTTGATTTGCTGATTTTGGGGGGGGTGTCAACCAGCTGTTCTTGGAGTATTTAATGCATTTTATGACAACACTTGCAGTTCTGATAATGTCTTTAACAGACAAAAGCACTTAACCCAGTGTTTAATACAGCGTTTTGTGTTTATTTTATTTTATTAAAGTTCTAGTGAAGAGTTTAGTTTATTAAAGTTCTAGTGAAGAGTTTAGTATCAGGTGTTGTGGACTTGTTTTTGTTTTCCACATCTGGGTCCATTTCAAGTCAGTTGATTTCTGTCTATATATAGGTATATTAAAAAAAAAAAATATATATATATATATATATATATATATATATATATATATATATATATGTGTGTGTGTGTATACATATATATATATATATATATATATATATATATATGTGTGTGTGTGTGTGTGTGTGTGTGTATACATACATATATATATATATATATATATATATATATATATATATATATATATATATATATATATATATATATATATATAAATATGTGTGTATGCATAGGAATTGGCAACAACACCCATGCCATTACTTCAACATAACATAGCATGCCATCAGGAAAATCCACTGTATTATTTATAGTCGCCATCCAGTGAGTTCATTAAAAATACTTAATCTGTGACATGCTTTCCTGTAACTCCAGTAGGAGAGGAATCCCTGAAGTTAGAAGTTATATATATATATATATATATATATATATATATACAAAACAAAACCATGTTAGTTTCTTAATCAGTATATACATTTGTTTTTGCATAACAAAATGACAAATGAGTAACATTGGTGTCTCCACACATTTATCCTTTATCAGCAGATGCATCCTCAAGTGCCACTGCTTTGCCTCCTGATCTCCAATTCTCAGTAACAGCATGACTGAAGCCAAGGTATCAGTGAATGTTTATCTGCCCATCCGTGAGCTGGAAATATTGTAGAAATACCTCTGTTTTCCAGGAAGAGTCCACTAGATGCAATTTCTGAGACATGTAAGACAGCAAGACCTTCCTCATTAACTATCTGCAGGTGACTCATTTCAGAGAAACCTGAAGGTTTACATGCAGTTTTGTATGGTCTGGTTTGTGAGACTCACTCACCTGTAACTAGAAATCCTTGATTAAGTATCTAAAAAAGCCAGAGATGGAGGACATTAGGTCATCCTGCCCATGGTAGCTTTGCTCTTGAATGCTTTCTTTTTTGGCACAGAAATATATAGATAACACTGCGCTGACAGGAATTCACATACCAGGTCCACTCACTTGAATGAAGGTAGACTTGTGTGTACACCAATGCTGACTCTTGATATTTCTGTAGTCCAGCATAGGTAAAAGAGACCACAGCATTGTCCTCTTGACTGTCTGACAAAGTGTATCAGCAACAATTTGTGGAAATTTGATTGTGCGTTATGCTTGGTTTGATCTTTCTAGTACATTTTAACACTGTCCCACATAAGGAAGTAAATGACAGATAATTGCAGTAAATGTCAATTCATATGCAATTCAGTGAATAAAACATTGGTTACACAACAGGATGCAACTAGTCAGGATTGGAGGGGTACTTATAATAGGTGTACCTCTGGATGTCCCCCATATCACTGTTGCAGTGTCTCCTGCCAAGGATAGCCCTACATCCAGCCAGTATACCAAAATCTTTAATTCTTATCAGTGTTATACATCAGATGTAAGCTCCCTGCATCAGCATAGGGCATAAAAATGATGTACAGATGCACCAGACATCAGTCCAAACGTCATAGTTCTGTCCTGGTCTCAGCACTCTTAGCTGTGCTGGTTATATCAAGCATTTTGTGGATTACTACCTCACTGGGGTTCCTTTTCATTTATTTTATTTTCTCTTCTTTTATAGTGCATTTTGATAGTTCATGCCATCCCAAAAAGGGAAATGTCAGTGTGCGTAACAAATTCCCCATCAGGAACATCACAACAAGTGTCTGTTTTGTCTAGGTTCTTATCACAATCACTCAGTGTTCTAGTTGTCAAGAGCTTGTGCCAAAGAGTCTTCACAGCTGTCTGTCTTCTATTTCCATTTACCTAGAAAACAGATGGTGACCAGGGTATTATGGCCCAATCTCCCATTTTGAGGTACAGCCACCTTTTCAGAAAAAGGCCAATAAGTCGAGGACTGGTTCTGCTGCTCTCCAACCTCTGCCAGATGTTTCTCTCTAGATGGATGATACCGCTGAAGACCTCCCATTGCTGATGTTCATTCTCATTGGCAAGGAACCATATTCATGTAGATCCTCCAAGGCTTTGCAGATGTTCACAGCAGATGTACAGGGGAAACCACAACTCATCATATCTTAAGGACCTAGGGCAATTCCTCAGATATTAATTAGAGCGGAAGTTTGTGGTACCCAGATTGAGTCATGGAACGGTTCTGAACTATGAGGTTTATTAAAGTCGATGCCTCTCTTAAGAAGTGACAAATGACTAAGTGCATTATTCCCATTCCCAGAGATCCTCAGAAGGAGTAGCAGGATTTTATTCAGAGCTTGTTTAATGCCCTGACAACTTTAAGACCACCCCAGGGAGTTCCAGTCCTTCCTTGGTCCTCTGCCACTAAAAGATCTAGGGAATCCGATTCCATTCCTCTGCTGAGGAACTGAACTCTAATAAAGATTCCTTGGCCTACTCCTATGTGGAAGAACTGTCCTTGGGGGATATAGTGGTTTACGTGATGGAGCATTTTAAGTGGGACTGTTCCCAAGTTTCTGACATCCAAAAAAGGTGTTAGCAGTTGTTGCAGTCATACTCCCCTAAGCCTGCTACTGTTACCCCTGTTTTGGCAGCTCTGTTGGATACATTTTACTGCTGCTGCTGCTTTGGCTCCTGATTCCCAGCTTCCTGCCCCTAGGAAGCCTGACCATTTTTATAAGGTGACTGATGCTTTCAATGTTCTTCATAAGTGTCTTCCTTTTGACCCTGTTGTGGTTTCTGTCTTTGCAGATGAGCCTTATTAGCTTTTGCCTTCTTCAAAGCTTCTTCCATCAAACATGGAACACAATGCCAGACACACTAGTCATTGGTGACTCCATAGTCAGACACACTGACGTCCCGCTCACCAGACTGAGTAAGGAGTGGATCACAGTAAGCTGCCTGTCGGGCGCTAGAATCCGCCACATAACGCAAGCACTCAGGTCTCTCAACAGCAGGTACAAATACGACTCAGTCATTGTCCACGCTGGTGTAAACGACCTGAGACGTACCTCCTTGGACTACATGAAAAGAGACATTGAGGAGCTCTCTGATTATGTAGCCCAGGCAGGTATGACCCTGACCTTGAGCAGTATCCTACCTTCACCAAGAATGATGCCACAATACAGAGATAAGATGATCAGCTTTAACAATTGGCTTAAACTCTGGTGTCATTCAAAGGGGATCCAATGTCTGTCTGCCTGGGATGACATGCTGGACAAGCCACGCTGCAGCAAGGGACGGCTTGCACCTGTCACCCTGGGATTCCGGATATTGGCAAAGGCTCTTGCCACCCCATAGTGCCTTTTTAGGCAAGGCTCAAATTCTAAACCTACCACCCTAGAACACAAAAAGGAAAAACTAAGGGTAATGCTGCTCAATGCCAGAAGTCTAAATCTCAAAATGCACGCACTCGAGGCCCTTCTCAGTATGGAGAACATCGATGTCTGTGCTGTGACAGAAACCTGGTTCAAGGCTCCTGAGAGCACCCCAGCACTATCAGGTTTTACCTCATATCATGCTCCGCCCCAAAATCCGGACAATACCAAGAAAGGAGGGGGGGTATCCATATTCATCAAGGACACCCACACCTCAAGATTGGTGGCAACGCACGATGCATCGGAGACCATCCAGGTGCAATTAACCATAGGCAAGACTGCTCTGCAAATTGTAGCATGTTACAGGCCACCCTCACAAACTCAGGAACCTCACATGGCCTTCCTGAAAACACTAGAGGGATAAATGTATCACCAAACACCATCATACTAGGTGACTTCAATTACCCTAATATAGACTGGGAACACTACTCAAGCCCAAACACCCTAGCCCAAAAGTTCCTGGAATTCATAAACTCAAATGCCATGGAACAACTAGTCACCATCCCCACAAGAGGAGAAAACATACTTGATCTCATCATCACGAACATGGGAGCACAATGTTCAACACCGAAGTATACCCCTCACTGGTGAGATCAGATCAAAACTAATCTCACTGGAGGTCCTCATCCCACCCCACCTGAAATAAAAAGACCACAGTAAAGAATTTCTAAAGCCGACTTCACACTTCTAAAGACTAGTGTGGTCTCCTTTAAGGCCCCCGAGCCGGAAAACAGTACTCAAGCCGCTGAATCACTTACAAATGCCTTCTACCAGCACCTGCAGGACTGCATGGATAAGGCAATCCCAAGCAAAACAAAGACTCTTTGTACCAAAGGCAAGCGTCCAGTCTGGTGGACCCCAGCCATAAACAAACTCTACAACAAAAGGAGGAAGCTACTACAAGATAGAGCAAAATCCTTAAAAGGTAAGACACCCTTGATCACTATAAGTAAAAACTAAGAGCTCTCATAAAATCATCCAAAGCAAATTTTGAGAGAAAAATAGCTAAAGACTCAAAAGACAATCCTAAGGCCTTCTTTAGCTATGTTAGAAACCTGGGAGGAAACTCCCAGATATGCTCAGAACTAGTTCAAAATGATGTGAAGATTACTGATCCTACAGACATTGCCAACATACTGGCTGATAGGTTCAGTGCAAACTTCTCCTCCCCCAAAAGGAGAGATATCTATACCAAGCGATTGCAGCCCCCAAACATCTTCAACACCCAAGTGAGAACTGCACTCTCCAAAGCAAAAAACACAGCATCCATGGGACCTGATGGTGTCCCCGGCTGTGTGCTCCACGAACTCAACGAGGAATTAAACCCACAGCTAGGACAGCTGTTTAATCATAGTCTTACCTCTGGATACACTCCAGGAAGTGGCGCACTGCAACTGTGGTCCCACTTCACAAAGGCGGTGCCTCCACCGACCCTGGAAATTACCGGCCCATCAGCTTGACAAGCCTTATCTGCAAAGCCATGGAGAGGATCATAATGGACCTCATAAATAAAGACATAGGGAACTTGCAGACTTTGAATCCATCCCAGTTTGGCTTTGTCAAAGGCAGATCATGCCTTCTAAACTTGGTTGACTTTTTCGAAACAGTCACCAAAGCCATTGATGAGGGAAAGGCAGTCCATACAGCCTACCTCGATCTGGCAAAGGCCTTCGATACAATACCCCACTCGGGTATCATTGAAACACTCATCAGCTTAAATGTTAACCCATACATCACAAGATGGGTTGCAAACTGGCTGAGTGACAGAACCCACAGGGTCAGAGTTGCTGGTGCCATGTCAGACTCAAAGCCTGTCACAAGTGGTGTACCACAGGGCTCAGTCCTGGGCCCAGTCTTGTTTGGCATCTACTTTTCCGAAGTACAAGCAAACACAGGAGGGTTATGGCTGACAAAGTTTGCAGATGACTGCAAACTGGGTGCCATAGTAGAAAACACATCTGACACAGACATCCTTCAGAAGGGTCTCACAGAAATGGATAACTGGTGCCAGAGCCATGGCCTAAAGTTAAATGCCAAAAAATGCATAGTCATACCCTTCGGGAAAAACAAGGTTACCCCTCGCTACCAAATAGGTGGCAATTCACTGAGCACAGAAGAAGTTATCAGGGACCTGGGGACCCAGGTTGATAGTAGTCTGTCATTCGACACCCATGTAGCTAAAGTAGTTAGGAAGACCTTCTACATTGCCCACCTTATCATGAAGGGATTCTCATCTAGATCAAGGGAGGTCATAGTCTCCCTATACTCATCACTCATCAGACCAATGATTGAGTACAATGCCCCATTCGAATGTATCTGACCCGACACTTGCAGCAGCTGGAGAGGCCACAAAAGTTCCTCACCAAAAGGATAAAGGGTCTCAAACATCTGTCCTATGCTGCCCGACTGAAAGAACTCCAGCTCTATTCAGTCGCCTACTGCTTGCTCAGAGGTGACCTTTGCCTAACATACAAGGCCATGTCAAACCCAGATTTGATGAATATGCTTCACCTCAAAATCTAGATCCGTCAGAGCCACAAGGCGGGAGACTTAAACCTCGACACGGCTATTAATAGGACGTGCTGGAGGGATAGATTCATCACCCAAAGACTCCCTATGCTGTGGAACAAAATCCCGGTATATGTGAGGCAGAGCACCTTGCTGGCCTTGTTCAAGAGAAATCTTGACCAATGGATGGGAGATCGCAGATATACCCCAGGGATTACCTCAGTGTCACTGCTCGACAGAGGCACAGCAAAATAATGGGTATAGTTTCCCATACTAAAGGGGTGGCGTAAGCCACAAAACTATGGGCTAGGCTTGTAAATGCCCTCGGGCAGATAGCCTAGTATGAACCTATGAACCTATGAACCTATGGGCATTTAAGCTTTGAAGAGGCTGGGGAAGAAGGTTTAAATTTCTGCCACCCTGGCATTTTGTGCCATACAGTATCAAACTCACATGACCAGGGCTATTTTATCTTGTCTCATCTTGAAGGGATTCTGTCTAACTTGCCTGATCCTGAGGCTAAGTCCACTGCTCTTTCTTTGTTGGGTCCATATCTCAGATGGCTTGCCACTCCATTAAGTGCAGTTACATTACTGCTGATGCCTCTTCTAGAGCTCTGCTTCAAGATCTGTTATGAGACACTGTTCCTGGCTACGTCTTCAAGTTTTGTCTGATGACATTAAGGCTAAGCTTCTTGATACTGCTTTAGGTAATCCAAAATATCTTTGGTACTTCAGTGGTGGATTCATTTAAGACCTTATAGGGCCAAGACAAGGTCATGAAGGACAGTAAATACATTTTTGTCTTTCTCATTCCTAAGTCTCATGGGAATTGTCCTGCTAAAACTGCCGTTGATGTAGACACCACAGGTGTCTTTTTTTCTGACAAACCAACTCAGGGGCCTAGACCTCAAAAACCTTCCTTTCAGGCCAAATATTCCTCCACCTGACATTCTGCCTTTCCTGCTCCATGGCCAGTTTCACTTTTCTCTCAGATTTTATCTGTCAATCCCCGTTTAGCAACAAATTATCTCAGACTCTTGGGTTCTTTCAGTCATCCATCAAGGCTGCATCATGGTCCTGAAATCCCTTCCTCCCCTTTCTGGCATTACTCACCCCCTTCGGATCAAATTCCCCATTTTCAGGGGTGCTGCAGGGTTTACTGGATTAGTGCACTATTCAACCCAACCCAGAGGCCCTAAGGGGTGTAATGTTTTATTCCAGGATATTTCTGGTCCCCAGAAATGAGGGGTCCTGGAAGCCTGTTCCAGACCTTTCTTTTTTGAAAAATATCCTCAAGGTACCCACCCTCAGGATGCTTTCCTTCCAGACACTGTTCCCCTCTTGCTTCCTCAAAACTTTCTAGTTTCCCTGGATCTTTCTTTCCAGAGCCCCAGTGATATTCATCAAGTGCCTGTCTCCAGTCATAGCATTCTGCAGGCTTCAAGGAGTACAGATATTTCCTTGTCTGGATGATCTGCACCTTCAGGCTCCTTCTCCTTCCAGGATTCTGCAGGACCTGCACTTTACACTGTTGCACAGTCTGGGTTTCACTGTCAATATCCAGAGGTCTGTCATTTCCCTCTCTCAGATCACATCTTCTGGGATGAAGGATCCAAACAGCTCCAATGCTGGCCTATCTGTCTGCTCCAAAGCTTCTATCTCTGACAACCATCCCCATGCTCCCTTTTGTCCAGCTTCAGATGAGGAAGTTTCCGTGGTAACTGTGGTTGGTGTGCCTTCAGCACTGATGCCTTCTGCAGTTTCCAGTTCCTTTACTAACTTGTCTAAAACTCAAGCTTCAGTGGTGCTTTCAACATATATCTCTTAACCCAAATGTTTTTTTCCCAGCCTTCTGATCCATTTCAGGAGCTCTTTACATATGCTTCTAATGGGGGGTGGGCTGCTTCAGGAAGTATTAGGGTTCAAAGTATCTTGCTCCGTTATCTGTGACTGGATCACATTAACATCAAAGAGATGCAGGCCCTTATGTTTGCTCTGCAGGCCTTCTACTCCTTTTCGTTGCTAGGCCATTAGAGTCTATACAGGCAACACCACAATCAAGTGATACATCAACAAGCGGGGGGCAGGAGATCTTATCTTTGCAGACTAGCTAAGGAGACTTGGGATCTAGCCATCCAAATGCAGGTTTCTCTTCAGGCAGATTACATTCCTTCAGGACAATACCTGCTGGCTAGACTCTCGTGAAGGTCACAAACTCTAAAATGGATTCTTCACAGAGAAGTGTGTTTGGATATAGTGGGGTAGAACAGACAGCTTCCTCATTTCTGTTCTAGAACCCCAAGTCCTCTGGCTTGGAGGGTGGATGCCATGTCTTTTTCAATAAAGGGGGTGTTAATTTATGCTTTCCTCCTCTACCTAGGGTCCTGCACAAGATCAAAGAGGACTCTCCAAAAATCTTGTTGATGACTCCCTTTTGGCCCAGATAGCACTGGTTCTCCTTCCCTTTTCATCTGGCCAGGGGCATTCATCAAAAGTTACTTCACCGTATGAATCGTGTCACATAAGGCAGTCTCTCCTTCACCCTCAACTCTCCACTCTTTAGTTGACACTTTGGGTAATATGTTTTTAATCTCCTTTCATTACTATTACTATTTCTATGAGGACATACTTATGGTTCTGCAGGCCAAGAAACCCAATATCAGAAAAACATATATTTCCAAATGGAAGAGATTTTCTGGCTGGTTTCTAAAGCTTCAACAGGATCCTTTTACATGAGGGTCCCTTTGGTTGTGTCTTACTTGCGTGAACTCTTTCATGTTGGCTTGGCATATTCTTCTGTCAAAGCTCACTTGTCAGCAATCTCTGCTTGTCTGCCTTTGAATTCACTTCTGACCTCTCATTTCAAGGTTAAACAATTCCTGAAAGACATCCTCCACATCAATTCCCAAAGAAAGCCAATCCCTACTTCTTGTGACTTTAATTTTGCTCTACAGAAATTGACCCAGGATACCTTTGAACCTGCTGCTGCTTCTCTGCAGATTTGCACCTGGAACCACTGTTTTATTGCTTGCCCTCAAATCCAGCAAGAGAGTTCCTGAACTACAAGTCTTGATGGCAGTTTCCATTTCTTTGTTTTTTCATAGGGGCTTGGTGTCTCTGCATAAAACTCCTTCTTTTATGCCCAAGGTGGTGAATGAGTTATCCCTTAATCGGTCTATCCTGCTTATTCCATTTTTCCTTTTCTGCCTCTGCCATCTGCTAGTGACGAGGTAATACACACCTTGGATCTTCATAGACAGCTCAGGTATTACTTAGATTAAACAAAGGCCATACTCACATTTGAGCAACATTTTTTTTCCATGCCAGGACATTGAGTTTGGCAGTTTCTAAGCAAACCATCTGCTCTTGGATTTTGAAAGCCATTTTCTTTGGTTATTCCTTTGATGGCTGACAGCATTCTGCCTTTGTTCAGGCCCATTCTACTAAGGTGGTGGCCTCTTTTGGGGCTTTCTTCAAGGGTGTGGACACTAGTTCCATCCTTGAAACTGCTACTTGATACTCTGTGCACACCTAAGCAACATTACACATTGGATGTCATTTCCAGAGCCAGGGCAGGATTTGCCAAGGCTATCCTTCATTGGTTTGTGGAGGATTCCTCCTTGCTTTCCTTCCCCCATTCCTTACAGTATTTTTTTTGTACTCTCCTATTGGTTGTGAACACTGAAACAGTGATATGGAAGGAGATAGTACAGTTGTGTACAATCTTACCATAACAGTAGATGTCCTTTCCTACATTGTTGCAGCATTCACTCCCTCTCACCTGCTCCCTTCATCTCCTACCATAACGGTAGCTGTCCTTTCCTTCATTGTTGCAGCATTCACTCCCTCTCACCTGCTCCCTTCATCTCCTACCATAACAGTAGCTGTCCTTTCCTTCATTGTTGCAGCATTCACTCCCTCTCACCTGCTCCCTTCATCTCCTACCATAACAGTAGCTGTCCTTTCCTTCATTGTTGCAGCATTCACTCCCTCTCATCTGCTCCCTTCATCTCCTACCATAACAGTAGCTGTCCTTTCCTTCATTGTTGCAGCATTCACTCCCTCTCACCTGCTCCCTTTATACCCTACCATAACAGTAGATGTCCTTTCCTTCATTGTTGCAGCATTCACTCCCTCTCACCTGCTCCCTTCATCTCCTACCATAACAGTAGCTGTCCTTTCCTTCATTGTTGCAGCATTCACTCCCTCTCACCTGCTCCCTTTATCCCCTACCATAACAGTAGCTGTCCTTTCCTTCATTGTTGCAGCATTCACTCCCTCTCACCTGCTCCCTTCATCTCCTACCATAACAGTAGCTGTCCTTTCCTTCATTGTTGCAGCATTCACTCCCTCTCATCTGCTCCCTTCATCTCCTACCATAACAGTAGCTGTCCTTTCCTTCATTGTTGCAGCATTCACTCCCTCTCACCTGCTCCCTTCATCTCCTAGCATAGCAGTAGATGTCCTTTTCTTCATTGTTGCAGCATTCACTCCCTCTCACCTGCTCCCTTCATCTCCTACCATAACAGTAGCTGTCCTTTCCTTCATTGTTGCAGCATTCACTCCCTCTCACCTGCTCCCTTTATACCCTACCATAACAGTAGATGTCCTTTCCTTCATTGTTGCTTTGAACATTCACCTTCACTATGGTGTAACCTCATCAGCCACTTGTTCTTACCATGTATTTATACTACATTGATCAGATAACCCTCTGGCTTAGCTCAGTAAATCTGTCCCTTGGCTAGTGAAGTAGAATTTGCAGAGAATGATATAACAGATCCACTGTAGTGCCAACAGGTGTCTGGAATGCTACTTAAACTCTGGACATCTGAGTCATATCAAGGGTTTGAAAATCTATTAACCAGAACATTCTTCTGGACCATTTACAAACTTACTGTAGAGCTACTGATATTGTCCTGAAATAGGGTCCTTCCTACCTCTTAGGACATACTGATCAGATAGTTTGACGTAAACATTGTCTTCTTATCTTGTTACATTTGGAGTTCTACAGTGGTTAGGTTTTAGGTCCATTGTTTTTCTCCATGCCACAGTGGTTAGGGGAATTCATTACGCTGTCAGCTTCAGCCACTTATTCAGCATTACTTCTTATATTACTACATTTCAGTATTTATGCCATTCCAGTGGTCTTATTTATCAGCACCTGTGAACATTTTATATATTTTTTTACTCATTTATTTTATTTCTGTTTAATATTGGTAATAGCGATTGGGCTTGTGTGACATAATGAACTTGAAGTTTTGATCATCGAGTATCTACTGAAATGTGAAAAGCATATTTTGTAGCCCAGCTAATGGTGAAAGGTCATAGGTTCATAGGTTCATAGGTTCATACTAGGCTATCTGCCCAAGGGCATTTATAAGCCTAGCCCATAGTTATGTGGCTTTCGCCACCCCTTTAGTTTGAATAAAAACTATGCCTATCATTTTTCTGTGCCTCTGTCAAGCAGTGACACTGAAGTAATCCCTGGGGTATATCTGCGATCTCCCATCCATTGGTCAAGATTCCTCTTGAACAAGGCCAGCGAGGTGCTCTGCCTCACATGTACCGGGATTTTGTTCCACAGCATAGGGAGTCTCTGGGTGATGAATCTGTCCCTCCAGCACGCTCTATTTATAACCGTGTCAAGGTTTAAGTCTCCGCCTTGTGGTTCTGAGGGATCTAGATTTTTGAGGTGAAGCATATTCATCAAATCTGGGTTTGACATGGCCTTATATGTCAGGCACAGGTCACCTCTGAGCAAGCGGTATGAGACTGAATAAAGCTGGAGTTCTTTCAGTCGGGCAGCATAAGACATATTTTTGAGACCCTTTATCCTTTTGGTGAGGAACTTTTGGGGCCTTTCAAGCTGCATCAGGTGTCTGGTCAGATACATTCGAACGGGCATTGTACTCAATCATAGGTCTAATGAGTGATGAGTACAGGGGACGATGACCTCCCTTGATCTAGATGTGAATCCCTTCATGATCAGGTGGGCGATATAGAAGGTTTTCCTAACTACTTTAGCAACATGAGTGTCAAACGAAAGACTACTGTCAACTTGGGTCCCCAGATCCCTGATGACTTTTTCTGTGCTCAGTGGATTGTCACCTATATGGTAGCTAGGGGTAACCTTGTTTTTCCCGAAGGGTATGACTATGCATTTTTTGGCGTTTAACTTCAGGCCATGGCTCTGGCACCAGTTATCCATTTCTGTGAGGCCCTTCTGGAGGATATCTGTTGCTTGAAAAGTCCAAGGATCTTAAGTATAATCCTCCAGAGAGCAAACATTTCATTGAAGTTAGGGAGTATGCATTACTAAGTCCAAAACTGGAGTCTCCTGAAGAATTCCCCCTTCTCTGGAACACAGTGATCTTGGAGTTATTGTATGTAAGCAGCAGTGATGTGACATGCTGGTTACTTCCCTGCAACAATGCTATAAAGCTATAACAGAGGTATTTGGAATTTGAAAATTAAAATTGTGATTCCTAAAATCCTTATCAAAGTCTTGGGCTCTGATGTTGCACTTCCAGTATGACACCCTGTTTATTAAATGATACTTCGAGGTATCCTCCAACTGGTCTGTAAGGTAATATCAGGTTTAGTTATATTTAAAAATATATGCCATGAATGGGCCAGCGGGGGGAGGGGGCTAACATGCAATTAAAAACCAAACACCAACATTTAACAAAATCATTATTAAAAAAGTGTAATGGCTACAGTTACACAACATCTTTTCAAGGTTCCATTATAAGCCTCCCTTATGATCAGAAGAAGTTGGACACTAATCTTCCTTCAAAAACCTATGACTGTAAGAGGTTTACATATGGAATAAGAAGGGCTTGCATGTGCTAGGCAGTGCTTTCCCAATTACTGTACAACCTGCTTCCCCTGGGAGGGTGATTCTGAAAATCCATCTGTCTTAAATGGCTACAGTCAGGTTCTGTCTGTAGAGCTGTTCTCAGAGTTCATCATTCTTGGAGATCTACTACAAATTGCCAGTTGTTTCTTGACAATATGGAAACATCTTGAGAGTTTTCTCTAAGCCCAGACCACATGTAGTTACACTTTGGTAAAGAACCAGACTTTATTCCTAAAAGAGGTCATAGAGACTGTTCCTGCTTTGGAATGTGGCTAGGGAATTTCGTTTTTCCCTGATCTAGTTGGTAAGCAAATAGGAGACTTTTATCCCAGCTTGTATTCCAGTGATTTTAGTGAGCACATACTGTAAGCCATTTTCCACATGATGGTTGACAGATAGGCATGCCTATTTTGTGGCAGAACACCTAGATACTGAACATGATGGATGCATTTTGGCTCAGCAAACTCTAGAGTCTGTGCAGGAGGTTATTTTGGTTCACTTTGTCTGGCACCAACACAAACTATTTACTCAAATACTTGGTAACAGTTACTGTAGAGGCATTTCAGAAACAATGACCTCCATGGGCTTCCATAATTGCACCATAGAATGTTGATGGTTCCAGCAAGGAATGCCTTGTACAGTTCCTGCCTTAGCTGACTCATTATAGACAGAACTGCTGTGCCATCTTTATAAGGGAAGATTGGGACGATCATGCCGGTATTCAGTGTTGATCATTATTACTGTTAGAGACTGTCTAAAGAGTCATGAGCTTGGCAGCCTGTGTATTCCAGGGCCTGACACTCCTGTGCACTCCGGAGTTGGTAGTGACCTCAGTTTCTAGTCTGATAAATGCACAGCCTGAGGATGCAGGTGTTGCAATGGATGGCCACCTTTCAGTGGCTGCAGAATCACCACTCACATATAAATAATTTTTAACCCCTGACATCTGCAGATAGACTTGGATATGTTGGACAGTCCCCATCCTCTATGGATAATCTTCCCTTCTTGCAGATAAATGCATTGCATAGTCTGATAGTAATTGCATTTTGTAGTATAATAGAGCCTACAGTGCCTCCTGTCAGGTTTAGTGGAAGCAACCCCCCCCAAAGAATATTCTCCAATAAAACCAGCAGAGGCTATGGACACTGCTTCTTGCCATGAGGTTTTGAAGGGGTGACTAATGCCATAGCTTATTTTTATATGGCCTGGAAACTGGTTGGTGATCCCTAAATGAACAAGGAAGAATGAATATGTTCATGTCACTTTGCACAAAAGTGATGTTAGTCTTGCCCTTAGCTGTAGACAGAGGCATTATATTTGTGTCATTCATATCAAAGTAGAGGTAAATATTGCTGGTGTACTTAACTGCTCCTCCAGTGCTCTGAAATCTCTTTGAATTAACTTTTGGGCATTCTGTTGTGTGCTGCTAAGCTATGCAAGAACTTCAAAGTACTGATGTATATTATATGTAATACCAGTGAAAAACATATCGCTAGAAAGATCATTTGCTGTACAGAAAAGTTGTGCTCTTTCATTTTAAAGTAAGCACTCTTCTTGGCAGCATCAAATGTATTAATATGTTGGTTTTGCTTAGTCCTTGAAAATGGCATACATATTTTGGCATTTTGCTACTTAGGTTTCTTACCACACTCGAGTCAATTTCTAAGGGCAAGACAGTACTGTCACTGAAACAGTTATTTCACTCCTGTGCCCAAACCTGTAGCAGAAATTATCGCAGAAAAAGATCCTCATGTCCCTAGAGCAGAATAAAGTATTTTATTTATTTATTTATTTACATTTGTTGACCGGGAGAGTCCGATTGGACACAGGTCCATTTTCAGCAGCTCCACATTTAGTATTACTGACATTATACAGTTTGAGAAAAATGGCATTTAAAAATTATAGACATTGTACTGGCTGTAGAACAATACAAGATAAAACATAGTTGTAAAACAGCTGTAGAACATAATACAAGTTTAAAACATAGTGACAGATGCTGAACATAGTTACAGATGTAGAACATAATTCATCAGTGGACAAATGATTCAATTTGTTTGTGTGGTACATAACAGACAGTTGCAGTTGTAGCTGCAAGAAGTTCTTACTGTATGGTAAGTAGCTAGATTTGTAATCAACCAAGCTTGCTAGAATTAAGGTAGTTAACGGGGTGCAGAGAGACATAGTGGGGGGTGGAGTGGGTGATGGGGGAGGTTGCAAGGACATATCTACCATGTTTTTAAGTGTGCTTTAGTAAAGATTTAAAATGGGAGTCAGAGGTTGCAGAGGTAATTGAGGGTGGGAAGGTGTTCCATAATTTGGCTATAGCGCAGGAGAATAATGCTTCTCCAGCTGAGTTATTGGCTCTTGTGACCTGTAGGAGGTTTTTGTTGCTGGATCTTAGTGGTCTGGTGGTAAGATAGGGTTTGAGTAGATTCTGGAGGGATGGGACTTTTAGTGGATGGTTTACTAGTTTGTGGTCGAGTGCGAGTTGATAACATTGAAGGAGATGAGGGAGCTCTAGCCAGTCCAGTTCTGCCAGTGAGAGACAGTGGTGACTATGGTAGTAAGCCCCTATGGTGAATTTGGTGATTTTGTTGTAGCAGGTTTCAAGCTTATTTAGGTCGCATTGTCTTAGGTTAGTATGTACTGGAGAGGCATAAAGTAGGGTGGAGATAAGGTGAGAATTTGCTACTGAAATCTTTGCAGCTTTGGTAAGTAGTTGCTAATTTCTATATAGTGCTCCTAGTTTTTTGTGCACTTTTTTAATCATCATGGATATGTGAATGTCAAAGTTCAGTTTGTTGTCTATTTCCTCTCCTAGCAACTTGGTGTGTACTGTAAGATGGATAGTGGTGTTGTCTTTTGCTGTGATGTTAAAGTGAGAGGTGTCTTGGGTAAGTTAGGTGGGTTGGAAGATTAGTAGTTTAGTTTTGCTTGGGTTGAGTATTAACTGGGCATGGGATAACTAAGTTTCAATAGAGGAAAATACATCCTGTGTGACTGTTTGCAGTTTGGGTAGGGAGTGGGCTGTGCAGATGATGGGTGAGTCATCTGCGTATTGTATGAGTGTGCCATGTGTGGTATCGGAGGTTAGATTATTGGTGAAAATAGAGAAGAGTAGGGGTTCAAGGATGGATCCTTGGGGAACCCCTATGGAGACAGGTAGTTGGGGGTAATAGGTCGTCCTGCCATACAGCAGACTGTTGACGGTCAGACAGGTAACTCTGAAACCAGTTGGTGACTGACTGAGAGAAGGATAGGTTACTGAGAAGAGAGATGAGTTGTTTGTGTGGTACCATGTCGAAAGCTTTAGAAAGGTCTAGGAAAGTAGCTGAGGAGAGATAACCAGCATTTTTGTGCTGTAGGATAGTGTTAGTGCAAAAGTGTAAGGCAGTGGTGGTGCTATGGTTTGGTCGGAAACCATATTGGTTGTTGGAGAGGAGGTTGTTAGCAAGGAGGTGATCTGAGACCTGAGAATGCATGCATCCCTCTAGTATTTTGGAGAGTGGAGAGAGAATAGCTATGGGGCAGTAACTGGTTAGCTCTGTGGAGGGGCTGCCTTTGTGGAGGGGAATTATGTGTGATACTTTCCATAGTGTAGGAATGTAACTTTCTGACAGAGAACTGTTAACCAAGATAGATACTGGGTAGGCTAGAGCATCAGCTGCGAGTTGTAGGTATTCACTTGGGAGGTTGTCTGCTGATAATTTGGTGGGTTTAAATTTAGTTAACAGTTGTTTTATTTTGGAGGTAGGAACAGGAGAGAATGAGGAGCTAGTGGGGAGATTGCTAGTTGAAGTTGAAGGAGTGGGTTTGAGGAGGGAGGGTTGTGTTGTCTAGCTAGTGATAGTACAGTTTGTGTGAAATGTGTGCTGAAAGAGGTAGCAATAATTTTTAGAGGAGTGAGTGATGTTAGGATTAGGGGTACTTACTTTACCTGGGTGGAGGATGGAGTTTATTGAGGACCAGAATTGTTTGGGGTTCTGTTGGGAGGAGGTAAGGGCAGACTGGTAGTATTGGATTTTGTCCTGTTTTATTAGCTTTTTGACTCTATTGTGTAGTTCTTGGAAGTTTTGTCTAGTAGAGGGGGTTTTGGTTTTGCACCAGTGCTCCCAGGCTTTATCCCTGTTTTTCATTTCAGACTTAGTGGTTTTCTGCAGCCATGGTGCTTGTTGGGCTCTTGTTTGGGAACGTCTTAAATGGGCATGGTAATTAAGGATGCTTAGGAAGGTATTATTAAAGTAGTCAACTGCATCATCTAGACTGAGGTATTTTAGAAGTTTCCAGTCCCTTTAAATCAAATAGCCCTAAACCACTTTTTTCTTTACAGAAAGTAAACTTATACCATTTTACTCTTGCTCTCTTTCTCATCCCTAGAAACTGCTACAACCCCTTGCTGATTTTTTCCACAGCTACTCAAATGGCTGATAAAAAATCCTTCTTAGCCCTTGTACCTAAGTACGACAATTTATCATACCTCGATAAAAGTGAATACTGTTGTACTAACTCCTGTATGGGCACCTAATTTACATCTGTTGCCTTAATTTTGTCTTCACTTGACTTGAAACTGTATCAATATATTATACAGCACTGGGATGCTCTGCTCTTTATCCATCAAATAATAATGTCATCTAACTTTTTTGTCACAACAGCAGGTATATACTTGGATTTGATTTCTTCTTCTTTTCCTTGCATAAAGATCCAGATATAATATAGACAAGAGAGTGGCAAGAGCACATCCCTGCCTGGTCTCTGTACAGAGCCTCAGTTTATAAGACATGGCCCACTCATACCTCTGTACAGAGCCTCAGTTTATAAGACATGGCCCGCTCATACCTCTGTACAGAGCCTCAGTTTATAAGACATGGCCCGCTCATACCTCTGTACAGAGCCTCAGTTTGTAAGACATGGCCCACTCATACCTCTGTACAGAGCCTCAGTTTATAAGACATGGCCCGCTCATACCTCTGTACAGAGCCTCAGTTTATAAGACATGGCCCGCTCATACCTCTGTACAGAGCCTCAGTTTATAAGACATAGCCCGCTCATACCTCTGTACAGAGCCTCAGTTTATAAGACATGGCCCACTCATACCTCTGTACAGACCCTCAGTTTATAAGACATGGCCCGCTCATAACTCTGTACAGAGCCTCAGTTTATAAGACATGGCCCGCTCATACCTCTGTACAGAGCTTCAGTTTATAAGACATGGCCCGCTCATACCTCTGTACAGAGCCTCAGTTTATAAGACATGGCCCGCTCATACCTCTGTACAGAGCCTCAGTTTATAAGACATGGCCCGTTCATACCTCTGTACAGAGCCTCAGTTTATAAGACATGGCCCGCTCATACCTCTGTACAGAGCCTCAGTTTATAAGACATGGCCCGCTCATACCTCTGTACAGAGCCTCAGTTTATAAGACATGGCCCGCTCATACCTCTGATCCTTCGTATAGTGTCTTTATTATGTTTATTCTTTTATATGCAACAGAAATGCAGACATTGCCCTACTCATGAATCCCAGCACCATGTCAAATGCTTTCTTTTTACCTAAACCCTTTAACAGCAATATTTTAAATTCTCACTGGATCATCATTGTTCTATTAATATTGTCAGATGTCTGTGTCCCTTCCATAAATCTGCATTGATCCATTATCTATCAATTCTGGTAATATTGTCTGCCATTCTTTTAGCTGCTAGAGACATAAACACTTTCTAAGGTACATGATTTACAATCAGAACTGGTCTGTATGATGCAGGGTTTGTGGGACACTTCCTATCTTTCAGCAATGCTACCACAACTGCTTCCTTCCAGGATACTGGAACTTCTTCCCCTCCAGAATATTGTTGTACAGTGCTTCCAATTCTTTATCAGTTAGTTCCCTCCTTTCTACAGGAATATCACCCATCCCTCAAGAGTTCCCTGTTGATTTGACAATGCATCACAGTCAGTTTTTATTTCATTCGCAGTTTCCCTATCAGTTGTTTGAACGTCCTCTTCCTCAAACATTGACATATTATTTAAACCCTCCATAAAAGCTTCCAATTGTACCTGTCCAGATTTCCTGTTGCAGTTTATCTTTTCATAGTTCAAAACTGTGGGACTATCTCTGAATCTTTCAAAATCCCTGCTATTGTCCAGGCAGCACTTTGTTCATCAGATCATGGATAGTTGCTGAGTCAGCCTTTTTGCCCCAAGAGAAGGTGACCTTTCTGAGTGTGCAAATCTCTGTAAGTCATGCCATATGTTGATCTTTCTATAACAAAGGTTCCAAGACATTATTGCTACTTCAGCAGTAAACTTGAATATCTAGAGTTATGTTAAGTTCATAACACAACTATAATTTGTTTCATTGGTAGTCGCACTTGATTTCTCAAAGCAGAAGGACTATACGTTACGGGTTTTGCATCTCAGACACTAAAATATTGTACTGGGGACAAATACTTTGTAAGAATTAAGTGTAAGTCACAAACTCTGCAGCATAAAGAAATGAAACCTGGCTGATCCTGATGACCCAATTTTGATTAGCACTAGCTACTAAGTTGGGGAGAATGGGAGTGATCAGATGCTTGATGACTTGCCTATCTTGATTTAAGGCAGTAGCTCCATCTTGCTGCATGGGTGTCATCTAGAGGGAGCACTGGATGTTGTACCCACAGGTCACAGGTCTGTCATTCATACTGGCTAGGGAACTGTCTGTGGAACACACTTTCTGCAGCATGTAGTTTTAATGGTACTCCAGTAAAATATAGCTGGTGAGTTAGTGCTCCAGGGAGAAAAGGAAGGCCAATACACTCAACCTGAAATCTGGTCCACTCCCTATCATTTGACTTTTGCTATGGGGGGGGGGTGGATGAGTTGGTTACTCATCCTAGGCCAGAGCAAATGGGTTGCATGACTGTGTACTGGCCCAAGGATGCCTGGTTACTGCCCCCACTGGAACAAATGAACCAATTGGGCAAAGTTAGCAAATCCTTCAGGCAAGCCTGACAGAGAACAAAAAAAAATGTTGGCTATACTGTGGGAACTTGGAACTCTAAAATGTGTCTGACGTTGTACAACTTAGGATTAGTGCATTAAAACCACATGATTATTAACAGAATGGATTCCAAGAAGATGAATGGCCAATATTCAGACAGTAGTTGACAAAATGATGCAGCACTGCTGATACAGTAGAATGTTTCTGCATATTACACCCCTCATGAACCTGTGTAGTTTAACATTCAGATTTATAGAGCTCATGGAATGCTGTCGTAAGTGGCTGAGAAAATCCCATTAAAGGCAACATTGATGGAGCAAGAATATCCTCGATGTAAAAAGTCTACTGAAATGGCTACCTAGTCATTCATATACAGAGGATAAAATGATCAGATGCTGGAAACGGGCACAGATGGGCTTCAGGGACAGTTCTGAATACAAGGATACTGGAATAAAAGACTGATGCCAACCGCTGCTATGTAACTAATACCCATATGCAAAATAGGAGTATGATCGGGACTCTGATCATAACCATCATGTTATGTGTTTGAGACATGGATGCCATGCAACTTACCTCATGAGTAAAAATAAAGAGGTGAGTCTTGAAATCCATATTTATAACACACAACAGACAGGGTTATAATTGGAAAGACACAATCATAATTCTTTGTAGTGTATGGAGTTTAACCTAATCCCATCTACTCTAACAAAAAGAAAAAAAAAAGTGTAAGGGCATCTAATGATGTCCTTGCATTCACCACTGAAGTATTCATTACTAATAGGATTCCCTGCCATGAAGCCCACTATCCGGCCAGGTTACTAAAGTCTACCATTGCTTTAAGGTACGCTGAATGTCACCTACACACTCGTTGCATAGCACTGGGCATAAAGGTGACGTTCAGGTATACCGTCCTCAGAACTTCTTTGCCATTGTTCCACACATTATTTTTAACCATTGGTCTGTTACCTCCATCCATTTTTTTGCCGTTGTTCTGTTTGTTGGCATTCCGGTGATTACTCCTGTTTGCTGAAGTCCTCACCTTTGCAGATCAGTACCAAGTTAGTATTTCTTTTTGTTCTTTTCTGATTGTTTTTGCTGTTTTGGGGGCTAATGTCATCCAGGAAGGGTAAATGTTAGTGTGGGAGACTCATTCCTCAAAAGAACCACCACAATAAGTGTCTTTTTTGCCTAGGTGCTGCTCACAACCATAGGTCTTGTTTAATTTGTCAAGCGTTTGTCCCTAAAACTCTTCATAGTAGGCTTTCTTCCCTTTCATTGTATCTTGAAAATCAGAGTCTTAAGTATCTTGCTAAATATGCTACGGATGGAACTTCCTGCCCTGAGGGTCAGCTATCATGGCAGAAGAAAGTGCAAAAGGTAAGGTCAGAATCTTCCTCTGTCCAGCCTCTGCTGGGAGTTTCTCCTTAGGTTATTACAAACCCGGAAACTTGCCTGGTAGTATTGTCATATTCCTCTACTGCATCTGAGTTGGAGGTTGGTGAGGAACTGGTGGGCAGCATGTCTGACGAAGCATTGCAGGCATCCATTTTGGGAGTTCGGAGGGAACCATGGTTGATTGCCTCTAAAGAGTCTAGAGGGGTTCCACAGTTTCTCTTTAGGGAAGAAGTTCCTACTACATTTGTGGAATGCTGTCCTGAATTGGGATCTTCTCAGGTTTCTAGGATGGACGTTTCCTTAAAAAAAAAAAAAAAAAAACAGAAAATTAATCATGTTTCTTCTGCTCTTAGGGATCCACAAAGTGAGTGGCAGACCTTTACTCAGGGATTATTGAATGCTTTACTATCATTAAGGCCTCTTTTTAAGGGGTTTTGATTCCTGCTCCTCCTTGGTATTTTTCTTCCCCTAAAAGGCCCAGAGAATTGAATTCTTATGAGGTGGATTCTGATGATGAATCCCTTGTTAATTCTACCCAGATTCTTTCTCCTTTAGATTACGGGTTTGAGGAGGAGGACTCTCATACTCTAGATAATCCTTCTGAGAAATTTCCTTTGGGGACACAATCTTTAGGATGATGGATTTTTTTTTTTTAAGTGGGATTGTGCCCATGTTTCAGATATCCATAAGAGGTACTATGAGTTACTGCAGCTAGAATTTCCTAAATCTACGACCATTCCTCCTGTCTTGGCTGCTTTATTGGATGTTTTTTCCAATGCCTTTAAAGTGCCGGATTCTCTGTCCGCTGCTCTCGAGAAGTCTGATGGGTTTTATAGGGTGCCTGAGGATTTTTCCTTTTTGTTTAAATGTCCTGCTGCTGACCCTCTGTGTTGTCTGTAGCCTCTGATAAACCATCTCAATTGCTTCAACCAAGTTACTGCCTTCTGACAAGGACAGTAGAACCATGGATAGGCTAGGTAAGAAGGTTTATACTTCGGCTACCCTAGCATTCAGGGCTATTAATTATCAGACCCATATCTCTAGGTATGTGTTGGCTCTTCTTTCTCAGGCTTGTCAGCTTTTTTCTGATCTTCCAGACTTTGTGCGTAAATATTCTGCCCTTTCCTTGTTAGAGACTTCCTCTCAAGTAGTTTGTCATTCTATCAAATGTAGTTATGATGCAGCAGATGCCTCTTCTAGGGCTACTGCTTTTGTTTCAATACTGAGGAGGTATTCTTAGCTTAGGCTTCAACTTTTTCCCGATGATATTAAGGCTAAGTTAATGGATGCTCCTCTAGATAATAAACTTTTGTTTGGGGAAGTGACTGCTGGTTTATTTAAGTCTCTTCAGGACAATGGGAAGGCTTTACATGAGCTTAAACATATCTTTGTTTCTCCTGTATCTAAATTTCAGCAAAACTACCCTTCTAAGCCAGCCTTTGTTTGTAGGCAATGTCGCCCTCCTTCTAAAGGTAAAAAGGGTGGTAAACAGACTCCTCCTGCTACGGCCACTCAGACTGCAGGGATTCTAAAGCCTTCCTTTCCTGACAAACCATGTGCTGTCTGACTATCTACCTGTTTCCAGCCATATTCCTCTTTCTCTTTGCCTTACCCTTTCTCTTCTTGTTTGGCTCCAAATCACGCAGGATTCTTGGGTTCTGTCAGTCATTCGACAGTGGCACTACAGGTCTGGATTTCCCACCCTCCTTTTATAAGCATTCCTCAGCCTCCTTGGAAACAACTTCCTTTTTTTCCCAGAAGTTCTTCGAGACCTCTTGTCTAAGGGTACTATTCAAGAGGTGCCTGTGTCCCAAGGGGAGCAATGGTTTTATTCAAGAATGTCTCTAGTGCCCAGAAAAGAAGGTACTTGGAGATCTATTCTGGGCCTCTCTCATCTAAACACCTTTTGGAAGGTGCCTTCATTTCAGATGTTGTCCCTTCAGTCCCTTTTTCCTCTCTTGTTCCCTCTGTCCCTTGCTGTCTCTGGATTTCAAGGATGCTTATCTCCATATTCCGATCCATCCTCTTTTCAGGAGATTTTCACATTTCTCTGATGCTTCCTGGCATTTCCAGTTCTGTGCTTTGGCCTTTCTCCTGCTCCAAGGGTATTCACTAAATGCCTCGCTCCTGTGATTGCTTTTTGCAGGCTTCATGGGATCCAAATCTTTCCTTATTTGTTTGACCTGCTGATTCAGGAATCTTCTCCAGAGGTCCTTTTGCAAAATCTTTGTTTTACCATTTCTCTTCTTCAGGGCCTGGTGTTCAGGATAAACTTCAAAAAGTCTTTCTTGACTCCTTCTCAGGATCATGTCTTTCTAGGTTGTAGGATTCCAGTGGTGACCTTGCTGGCATCCCTGCCAACTCCAAAAACCTTAACTCTCATTTCTTTCTTTCAAACTCTTCTTCCTCTGGCCTCCATTACAGCCAGGGAGTTTCTGAGAGTTTTGGGATGAATGGCTTCCACCACTTCAATGCTCCGTCTGGCCAAACTCCACATGGGGCAGTTCCAGTGGTTTCTGAAGTCGGTGTGGCTTCAGCATGTGAATCTTCTAGACTTTCCAGTTCCTCATCGCCCGTGTCTCAAAAAAGAACATAGGGTTGGATTCAGCAGTTGTCTCTGAATCCAGGGCTCCCTTTTCAACCTCCTCTTCATTCTCAGGATCTGTTCGCAGATGCTTCAGATGAGGGATGGGGAGCAACATTTTGCACCCTGAGAGTTCAGGGAGTGTGGTCACCTTTTCAGTGGATGGAGCACATAAGCAACGAAGAGATGAGAGCTCTTATGCTGGCTCTTCAGGCCTTTCATCCTCTCTTCTCTCTGGGGTACAAGATCTTACCATCTTTGCCGGCTGGCACTTTTGGTATGGGATCTGGCTGTCAAGTATCAAGTAACTCTTCAGGCAGTTTATATTCCTTCAGATCAGAACATTGTTGCAGACAATCTGACTGAAAGACCTGCTCAATCTCACGAATGGATGCTTCGCAGGGATGTGTTTCTGGACATTGTTCACCAGTGGAGTACTCCTCAAGTAGATCTCTTTGCCTCCCCGCTGAACAGACAACATCCTCTGTTTTGTGCCACAGTCCCAAGTCCTCTGGTATGGAAGGTGGATGCCCTCTCATTTTCTTGATAGGGGATGTTTTTTTTGCATTCCCTCCTCTTCCTGTCATTCTGAAAGTCCTGTTCAAGATTCAACAGGATGCTCCCAAGATCTTGTTGGTGAATCCCTTTTGGACGTGACAGCTCTGGCTCCCTCTACTTCTGCATCTAGCAGAGGGCAGTCATCACAAGTTAACTTACAGGGTGGATCTCCTCACACATGGCAAGAGTCTCTTATCCATCCCCACCTGTCCACGCTTCAACTGATACTATGGATTATGAGGTTTAATCCCTCATAGATGCTATTTTTCTGAGAACATGCTACAGGGAGCCAGGAAACCTACTACTAGGAAATCCTACTTGTCTAAATGGAAGAGGTTTTCTATTTGGTTTCTTTCTCATGACCTGAACACACTTTCTATGGATGTTCCTTTTGTTCTCTCTTATTTGTTTGAGTTGTTCAATGCTGGTTTAGCCTATTTTTATATTAAGACCCACTTATCAGCTCTTTTTGCTTGTCTGCCCTTCCAAGAAAATGAGAGGGCGTCCACCTTCCATAGCAGTAGCTCAGTTTGTTAAATGCTATGTCTGATGTACATTTTGTCACATACAGACCAGGGTTCGAATTCAGTGACAAGTACTAATAAACTCCCCCATTAGCTTCTAGATTTGAGGCCAAGCAGTTTCTTAAAGGCATCCTTAATATTAGACTTCCCAGGAAGCCTATTTCTCCTCCATGGGATCTTAATTTTATTCTGGAAAAATTGACTTGGGCACCTTTTGAGCCTGCTGTTTTAGCTTCCTTGCAACTTTGTTCTTGGAAGACCGTTCTTTTGTCAGCTCGTACTTCTGCCAGACGGGTGTCTGAGTTGCAAGCCCTTATGGCTTGTCCACCTTTTTTTGATATTTCATGAGGACAGGGTGTCCTTGCATACTAATCCTTCTTTTTTGCCTAAGGTGGTTAATAAATTGTCACTTAATCAGTCTATTAATGTGCCTACTTTTTCCCTCTCCACAATCAGACAGTGAGAGGATGCTGCATACTTTAGATGTACATAGACAGCTCAGATTTTATTTGGATACAACTAAAGCTATCACAGAATCTGATAGTTGTTTGTTTCATTTCATCCTCAGTCTTTAGGTTTGGCTGTTTCCAAGCAAACTATTTCCACTTGGATTTCAAAGGATATTTCCTTGTGTTACACTTTTCATGGTTACAGCCTTCCTTCTTCTGTAAACGCTCATTCTTCTAGACCAGTGGCTTCTTCTGGTGCTTTTTTTCAAAGGCTTAGACACTAATTCTATTCTTGAAGCTGCTACCTGGACTTCTATGCATACCTTTACCAAACATTACCAGCTGGATGGTATCTCCAGAGCTAGAGCTGGTTTTGCTGATGCTATTCTTCATGGCTTCTTAGAGGGCTCTGCTGCTGCTTCCTCCTCCCAAGTTTCTTCTTGACCTTTGGCCTCTCCCATATGTAATGACTATTGCAGCAACGAATGCAAGGACATAGTATAGTTGTGTAAAATCTTACCATAATGATAGATGTCCTTGCCTTCACAACTGCAGTATTCACTCCCTCCCTCCATCCCACCAGTAAATTTCCTTCCTGGATGTGCAGGTTCTCCTCGGTCTTCCTTGGACTGCTGTTCGTACTGGGGAAATCAGTTCTGAAGATGGTACGACTCAACATCACTTTTAAGTAGTACATTATGCAAGGAGTGTGTAGGTGATGTTCAGCTTACCTTAAAGCAATGGTAGACTTTGATAAACTGGCCGGACAGTGGGCTTCACAGCAGGGTATCCCATTGTAATGAATACTGCAGCGGTGAAGGCAAGGACATCTGCTGTTATGGTAAGAATTTACTGCTGCAGTAAAAGCAACCAAGACTGAAGAAAGCAGAAAGAGCTTTAAAATATATTCAAATACTTCAGACTTTTCTTGTTTTCATTTGGCTGAATGAAGCCTTTAGTATATTTTAAAGTTATTTGCAGTTCCTGATGCCATTCTAAAGTTGCAACTGAGTAGCATGAGACGAGCATAAAATCAGTAAGTGGTGCTTATCATAAGCTTACCAAGCACTTTTTGACATCAGAAAGTGCTTTAACAAGCTTTTTTTCCCTAATTACAGAGAGTAATAGTGGCACTGCATACAGTGCATAAATATTGAACAATGACCAGGCATTAACACTTGTGTTATTCTCCTCTAAAGGAGTAGGAATATTTGGCTGTGTACACGTATCCCAGATTTGTATGTCTACATGCATATTGGCTGAGTGCACCACTGTGTATGTATAAAGAAGCTTTTAATCACAACTCTGAGATGCACTGTTTTTAATAATCATAATGTAACAATATATACAGCATAGGGCAAGTGAAGTATAAATAAGACATTTGCATTGCAGATAGTAATTTTAGAGAATAAACAATAAGACTTGTTAGAAATCTACTAAAAATAAAGTACTAATTTGCAAAAATAAATACACACATAAATAACAATCAAAAGTTAATCGTCCTGTACCACATTCTTTATTTCCTTTCAAAGTTAACAATATGTCCTCTGCCATGCATGCACACTCAGTCACACATAATCTTTTTCCCAAGGAATGTTGAAATATGCAGTCAGGTAGCACTACCTTCTTTTTATCTTCCACAGCAGGTCAGCAGCTGAATTTGAGTGAGCCAGGGGTGTGATCCTCTGCACAAAGCATTTCTTTTTATTTCCATGCATTGAGCAGCATTAAAAATTGAAGGAATGTTGTACCAGGTACTAGCAATTTCTGAAGCTTAACGGTAAGTATGGAGTTGTTTCCTGCGGTCGCCCTTTATCTACTGTGTTAATCTGTGGAAACCACTTTAACTAGACATTTATCTTTGGTGGAAGAGTTGTTCCTGTCTAGTGGGTTTACCTAGCTGACAAGTAAAAGGAAAAAGATGGCTTGGGGAGTGTAATGAGTCCTAAGCTGCGGAGGGCCAGTAAGTTTCTGTGTGTTATATATATATTTGGAGTACGGGCTGCGAAAGGAGAATGGTGAGGTTAAACATGCAAAGGTTGTAGAAGAGCATACAGCAGCTTGTTCCCACAACTGCTTCCGTATAATGTGTTCTTTGTAAATATGAGAAGACGGGTGGGTGCTTGTTGCATTGTGACTGTTGTTTGGAAGTGTGTGTGTGTGTGTGTGTGTGTGTGTGTGTGTGTGTGTGTGTGTGTGTGTGTGTGTGTGTGTGTGTGTGTACACACACACATACCACGCACGCGTGTGTATATTACCTGCCTTGGGTAATATTAGCCAGATGAAAATATGGTATTGGGGCAACTGACAATACCAAGATCAGATTACATTAAATCTTTTGTGCCTGCAGTCAGTAATGCAATAACTTTTGTTATTTGACTAGCAATGCTTATTTGTAGTGTCAGTGAAGCTGAAATAGCTGTAGGGTTTAGGAATTCAGGACAAAAAAATTAACATTCTGACAACATTTTTTTAAATATTCTGATATTGATAGGAGTCTTACTGTATTGGTAGTTGATTTTTTTGTTTGAGTAAGCAGATAAGGAATAGAAAAAAATAAAGCTTCTTAAAAATTAGTTGAGTACATATCTTGATGTGTATGTGTAGCAGCTCCACTCCCAGACTTTTATACACTTAAATTCCAATTCATTACTGACGTTTATGGTTCGATGACTGCATGAGAATCTGCTCGTGAATGGGAGAAGAACTGATGGCAATTTTAATTTGGGACAGGATATTTACATAGGAAATAAATTCAGAGAAACAATAAAATTTATCTGAAAGCAGCAAAGAGTGTCAAATGCTGGCCTCTTTTGTCCATTGAATGTCTTTATTGTTTCAAGAATACTGTAGATGTTCTAATTTCAGGGGTGGTTCGTGCTATAGGACTGCAGGACTGCAGCCCTCCCACCTAAAAAACAAATAAAAATAGAACAGAGAAACACGAAATCAAAAACTGTAAATTCCCGGAAGTGTACACATGCGCACACTCTCTGACTGCTTTCTCAGCAGTCTAGATAGGGGGAAAGGCATCTCAGCCCCAAGGTGCCCAGCAGTCTGTGCGGCGGTGACATCATGAAATAGAGGCACTCCAGACTGCAGTAGCGCCAGGCAGGACCAATCGCAGATTTGGACTACAAGGAATACTTTAGGATGGACCAATCGCACAAGAAATACTGGCAAAGGGGCTGTTTGGATATCGGCGGCAAGGTAAGCAGTCAAAGTGTGTGGCTAGAGCAGACTCATGGTGGTGTGGTAGGGAATACCTCACCCTATACTTTGTATGCAGGTGTTAAGGGCCTGAAGTCCCTACCCACTACCATTTGTAAACAATTTGCAGATTTTTGCCTCATATTTGATCTGTTCTGCTCCTCATAATATCTGTGGTTTCTAAATGCTTCAGTGCTTGACATTTGATGGTGCAGTGATAGCATTGTTACCTCACAGCTGCAGGGTCTGCATCTTCTCCCTGTGTTTGTGAAGGTTTGCTTTTGTGTCCTCCCATGTTACAAAGTCATGTCTGCATTATTTCTTCCTGGGCCTCTGCTGAAAATTGTTTTTTTTTGTTCCAAGTCAGACTGTCCTGGTTAACAAATGTTAAATAAAATTGATAGGCATTTGAATTTCAGACTTCAGGTTTCTGAATGTTTAATTCCTTACATATTTGATGGTGCAGTGGTTGCATTGTTACCTCACAGCTGTAGGTTTTCTGGTTTGATTCTTGGCTGGGGTGCCTTCTGTGTGTAGTCTGTATCTCCTCCCTGTGTTTGTGTGGATTTGCTCTGGTGTCCGGCCATTTTACAAAGACATGTGTCTGCAGTATTTCTCCCTGGGCCTCTGCTGAAAATTGTTATTGTTCTGTCAGAAGTAAAATTGACAGCCATTTGAATTTCAGACTTCATATTCTTCAGAAAATACATAGTAACACAACCTTTTATTCTAGCAATTTTCTAAGTTTATAAGATGAATATTTAAAATGTGTCCCTATTTTTGGGACTGTATTCCCCCATTATTGGCTTCATCCAGGTTTTTTGTGCTAAGGGTGACATCTATGGCAAGAACTGAATTCACTGAATATGTTTGAGGGCTGTATTCCCTCATTACTGGGTTTGCCCAGGTGTTTTGTACTAAGAGGTTGACAGCTATGGTGAGAACTGAATTCACTAAATAATAGCCATTTAAGTTTCAATCTTCCTCTCTTTCACAAAGCAACTGATTTGGCATAGTGGTATGTTGCTCTGACTGTTTTGCACAGGGACCTTGGCAGTAAAATGTATGGTGGTAACACAGCATTTTATTCTAGCAACTTTCCAAGATTATACAAGCAATGTTTAATGTGTCCCTGGTTTTCTGTCTTTTCACCCCCCCAATAAATGTTGGAGTTTTCCAGATTTCTTGTGCTACGAAGTTGAGATGCAGTTGAGTATTGAGTAGATTTTACAAGGAGCTGAGAGCTACATGGGAAGAGAAGTTTAGTGCTGCTTATACTGAAGCAGCTTTCATTGTTAATAGCACAACAGGTTGAGTACTTGCTTTTGATGCAGAAGGCTGTGGGTTCTACTCCCACAAGGGGTGGATGCTGCCTTACTGAGAATGTCCTCCTTGGTGAAGATACTAACTATGAGCCTGTTATCCATTTGCCATCCATTTCCTCTTGCAATATTACTAGCTTATCATTTTATTTAATGTAATATAGGCAATTTATTCCTCAGGGGCAACAGGCATTTTATTTTTCGATGAAACCATGAAATATAAAGGTGTTTGCTAGCAGCAACCTCTTCATTAGTTACAGATTTCTTTAATGTGCAATTATTTAGATGACTTTTACTTCTTCAGAGATTGTACATATTTACTGATAATGGACTGTACAATTGTGAATATTTACTGATAATGGACTGTAGAATTGTGCATATTTACTGATAATAGTGGACTGTAGAATTGTGCATATTTACTGATAATGGTCAACTGTAAAATTGTGCATATTTACTGATAATGGTGGACTGTAGAATTGTGCATATTTACTGATAATGGTGGACTGTAGAAGTTTGAGTAGACTTTTATGATGGAAATGTTCTGAACTGGGCAGTTTTGTCATTATGGGTGCATGTGTTTTGTTTCATTGATTACTGGAAAAATGTTCAAAACAAATTTAAAATGCCCTCTAGCAACTGGACTGTATTGTACAAGGAATATAATTTAGTACAATCAGGAAGGCGTATCAAAGATCACATGTATGTTTCATATGCAAGGGGCCTATGATTTGAAAACAGCCCAAAATTAATCTTTATCTGCCACTGGCAAAATGTATTTTCTTTGAATGTGGGTTTCAATGCTGTTTCAATGAATGTGAGTTTCAAGGGCAGAGAAGTATTAATGCTAAGTCTGTTTTCATTGTGAGACTGCATTGCTTTGTTTAGCAGATATCTTAGTGTTTGTGGTGTAAAATGCAAAATAAAACATTCAAATGAAGTCCAAATCATCATAGAAGTAAAACAGTATGCACGTTAGTGTTTATGGTAAATGTAGTGGAATATCCAAGTAATGGATCATTGGAATGGCTGCAGAGGCTCCATTCGACCATGATTTTGTGAGGGGGAAGGTCGGCAAACTCAGACCGGCCCAGCCGAACTAAACCTCCCAACTGTCCCGATTTTCAAAGAATTAATAGATTTTTGCTTCTTATTTTTGATTTGTTCCTTATAAAATTTGTGGTTTTCTGGCAAATCATTTAGAAATTAAGTCACTAAATAATGATACACTGAGTTTCAGACTTCATTATTTATTTATTTATTTATTTATTTGCAGTTGGTTTACCAGGATAGTCCAGTGGGTCAAATAACCCGTTTTCAATGGAGTCCTGGGGAGAAAAGCTCCAGAACTAAGTATGTTACAAAAAGTGATTCATACTAGTTGTACAAAAACTATAACAAATTACAAATTATATAATAATCCAAAGTATTTTGACACCAGTAAACAATTTCAAATGAACACAGAAGAAATAACTATGAAAGAACATTAGATAAAATTAATAGATTATAGATTATAAAAAATAATGCATGAAAAATTTTGAGTTTTAACCTTCAGAAAAATGCATGGTAAAGTAAGACCTGTTATTCTGTCATCTGTCTCAGTTTATACAAGAGCAATTTATAATACTGTTTATATGTTCCCCCAATATATTTGGCCTTGTCCAGATTTATTGCATTAAAAGGTTGAGAGGTACATGCAAATAAATTGCTTTATAGAATTAGGCATAGTCAACCTCTCAACTGTCCCCAATTTTGGCTCAAAATGTTGCTCTTCCCCCTAATAATCCCTCTGCAAAATAGCAATTTTGGAAGAAAACATGGAGGGTTTACAATTAAGAAATAACTGTAATAATCAAAGTTATAGATTACTTTTATTTCAGAAATGCATGTAGATTCTTTTATTTTTTTTCAGCTGCTCAAGTTAGCAGTACTAATATTAAAGTGTCCCTTCTTTGACAGGTTCCCAGCTGTATTGTGTGGTTATTTTATATTTTTGCATCACATTTTTGGTCCATTTTTCATAAAATTGTGTTTTTTTTGGCAAATTAGTGACAAATTAGTGATCGTAAAGAGAATGGTGAGGTTAAACATGCAAAGGTTGTAGAAGAGCATACAGCAGCTTGTTCCCACAACTGCTTCCGATAATGTTTCTTTTAATTAAAGACTTTTCTTGTTTTCATTTGGCTGAATGAAGCCTTTAGTATATTTTAAAGTTATTTGCAGTTCCTGATGCCGTTCTAAAGTTGCAACTGAGTAGCATGAGACGAGCATAAAATCAGTAAGTGGTGCTTATCATAAGCTTACCAAGCACTTTTTGACATCAGAAAGTGCTTTAACAAGCTTCTCTTTTTCCCCAATTACAGAGAGTAATAGTGGCACTGCATACAGTGCATAAATATTGAACAATGACCAGGCATTAACACTTGTGTTATTCTCCTCTTAGGCTGAATTGTAAAGGAGTAGGAATATGTGGCTGTGTACACGTATCCAAGATTTATATGTCAACATGCATATTGGCTGAGTACACCACTGTGTATGTATAAAGAAGCTTTTAATCACAACTCTGAGATGCACTGTTTTTAATAATCATAATGTAACGATATATACAGCATAGGGCAAGTGAAGTATAAATAAGACATTTGCATTGCAGATAGTAATTTTAGAGAATAAACACTAAGACTTGTTAGAAATCTACTAAAAATAAAGTACTAATTTGCAAAAATAAATACATACATAAATAACAATCAAAAGTTAATCGTCCTGTACCACATTCTTTATTTCCTTTCAAAGTTAACAATATGTCCCCCACCATGCATGCACACTCAGTCACACATAGTCTTTTCCCAAGGAATGTTGAAATATGCAGTCAGGTAGCACTGCCTTCTTTTTATCTTCCACAGCAGGTCAGCAGCTGAATTTGAGTGCGCCAGGGGTGTGATACTCTGCACGAAGCATTTCTTTTTATTTCCATGCATTGACCAGCATTAAAAATTGAAGGAATGTTGTACCAGGTACTAGCAATTTCTGAAGCTTAACGGTAAGTATGGAGTTGTTTCCTGCGGTCGCCCTTTATCTACTGTGTTAATCTTTGGAAACCACTTTAACTAGACATTTATCTTTGGTGGAAGAGTTGCTCCTGCCTAGTGGGTTTACGTAGCTGACAAGTAAAAGGAAAAAGATGGCTTGGGGAGTGTAATGAGTCCTATGTTGTGGAGGGCCAGTAAGCTTCTGTGTGTTATATATATATTTGGAGTACGGGCTGCGAAAGGAGAATGGTGAGGTTAAACATGCAAAGGTTGTAGAAGAGCATACAGCAGCTTGTTCCCACAACTGCTTCCGTATAATGTGTTCTTTGTAAATATGAGAAGACGGGTGGGTGCTTGTTGCATTGCGACTGTTGTTTGGAAGTGTGTGTTTGTGTGTGTGTGTGTGTGTGTGTGTGTGTGTGTGTGTGTGTGTGTGTGTGTGTGTGTGTGTGTGTGTGTGTGTGTATGCATACACACACACACACACACGCACGCGCGTGTATATTACCTGCCTTGGGTAAAATTAGCCAGATGAAAATATGGTATTGGGGCAACTGACAATACCAAGATCAGATTACATAAAATCTTTTGTGCCTGCAGTCAGTGATGCCATAACTTTTGTTATTTGACTAGCAACGCTTATTTGTAGTGTCGGTGAAGCTGAAATAGCTGTAGGGTTTAGGAATTCAAGACAAAAAAATTAACATTCTGACAGGATTTTTTTTAAATATTCTGATATTGATAGGAGTCTTACTGTATTGGTAGTTAATTTTTTTGTTTGAGTAAGCAGATAAGGAATAGAAAAAAATAAAGCTTCTTAAAAATTAGTTGAGTACATATCTTGATGTGTATGTGCAGCAGCCCCACTCCCAGACTTTTATACACTTAAATTCCAATTCATTACTGACGTTTTTGGTTTGATGACTGCATGACAATCTGCTCGTGAATGGGAGAAGAACTGATGGCAATTTTAATTTGGGACGGGATATTTACATAGGAAATAAATTCAGAGAAACAATAACATTTATCTGAAAGCAGCAAAGAGTGTCAAATGCTGGCCTCTTTTGTCCATTGAATGTCTTTATTGTTTCAAGAATACTGTAGATGTTCTAATTAATTTTGGAAATTTCTGTCATTAACTGTAAACATAAGTTGTATTACTTGCAAACTGGGTAACCGCTAACAGTGTCAGCTCTTGCGAAAGAGTGTGATATAAAAGTACTTTGAGACAGGGAGAATATTCTGGTTGTAGGCTGATCAAGGCCTCTTCATCAGGGAAAGAATCCTAGTATAAATTTTAAAACTGAACAAGCATGGAACAAGGAAAAGTACTTATAAAATTATTTTATTAGAAGATATGTTTGTCATCCTGTTTTGCGGTAAAGCAGGTGTGATTACTCTCACCAATCCTGTGATCCAGGATAGTAATGGGAAACTGCAGTATAGTCAGTGTAATCTGCACAGAATCTGAAGGAAATCATTTTTTTTCAGACCTGGAAAAAAGTGGAGTTCAAGACCCTAGGCAGCATGGTTCCACAGCAGGTAGATCATGTTTCACAGATGTGACAGACTGATTTGGATGAATAAAACACTGACACACACTGATCGTGGTTGTAATGTATTTGGATTTTTTTAGCTAGACTAAAAGTATGACTGTATAGTGAACAAGATATTGATGGTAAATACAGTGTGGTGGGGAGTATAAAAGCTGAGGTCATGCATGCTCATTTCTTGCTATATGTGGAAAAAAATGTCTTTGTTAAGAGCAAAGCTGGAGTTGAACCATAGAGATCGGCTTAGATTTGTGAGCTGAAATAAGAACCAAACTGAGGTTTACTGTCTGTTTTTATATTATGCAGGTGTTGTACATTGCTGGTATGCTAGTAAATGCTTTTTTATGCTGAATTCTTATTCTGACTGTCTGTGAAATAGATTGATTTTAGATATCAGCAGATGGAGAGTGATGTGAACCAAACATGGTCTAAAACTTGAGTCTAGTTTGAGTTAACTGTGGCGTGCTTACCTCCAGTGCTAGGACCAGGGTCCTTTAGCATCTGTACTAGTTACACTGCACATTAATTGGAAAGAACATTTATATTTTAGATGACACCTGTGACAGAAGTGGATACAAAGACAGGTTAAATGGGAATCCATGCTGTGGGAGTAGACTGCATCTAATGTGTAAGATGAAATTTAATGCATAGTGACCATTACTGAAAGGAACAACTTATAGACTACACACTGTGGGGAAAGTGCTGTCAACAACAAATGTAGATGTTCATGGAATACGTTTCGGGAAAAACATGCTGAAAATCATTGACAGCCACTTCAGCAAGAAAAAGATCAAAGGATTTGAAAGAAATGGGTGAGCTTGGTGCCACTAATGGAAGTAGGGCAGACATTTTAACTGTTTCTGTTTGGCGGAACATACCCAATTAAGGACTGAATTACCTCTGCTCATGATGTTCCTATTCTTGGAGGTATGACCCTATTTGATTTACCTCTTCACCAATTTTTTTTTTTGAATCTCACACAATCACATGTGAGTTCTGAAGTTGTCTAATACACAGAAAATCACGATATGTGACCAAAATACTATTGGTACCAATGAATTAAAGAAAGACGACACACATCTTACATCTCCTTTTTTCTGATGTAAAAATAAATGAAACTGTGAGGAAGAATTTTTCAATATATTTTATTAAAGTCTACAGATTTTGCAATGTCTCTGATAATGTGCATATATTTTTCTATCATTCTGTCACTCTGTTTTTTAAATGTATTTTTGACTAGTATGCCATATTCCTACTGGATGCAACAAGAGTTATGTGCTGTTTGGTATTGAAATGGATGCTAATTTGATGGCAGATTAAAAGGCAGATGTATTATTTTAAATGTCTGCAGGTTGAGAGTGAGAGGTATGCCTAGGGGGGTTGTGACAAGGAGAAAAGTGGAGAATTCCATTGCAGAAATAAATAGCATGGTGGGGTAGAGCATATGTACTTGGAACAGTTTCTATCTGCAGTTACCATAGATCTCAACTTTGCAAGAGCATAAACAAAGATGAGGCTGTTCTGACAGGGGTCAATCAGATGGCACAGAAAGGATAACATAAGAGAGGATTTCAAAAATGTTAAAGGAATTGGAAAAGTTCAGGTGGATAGCATCATTTATATGACATATTGCACAAGTGGTGTACCCCAAGAAAACTAAGTGTGGATCACTTAAGGAAACAGAGTGAACTATTATTTTCTGACTGACCAACTGGAGAATTTAAGGTCATCTAGGAAAAACTTAGTTTAAACGAAGTGTGTGTGTGTGTTTATTTGTGTAAAGGTGAATCTGTGGTGAATAGATGTATGGAACAACATCAAGACCCATCTGTGGTAAATGAGAGGGGTAGAGCACCTTCAAGGCATATCAGTGGTGAATAAAAGGGATGGAGCACCTTCAGGGTGCATCTTTGGTGATGGAGAGGAATTGAGGACCACCACGGTGTATCAGTGGTGAATAAAAGGGATGGTGCACCATCAGGATGTGTCTTTGGTGATGGAGAGGAATGGAGCACCATCAAGATGCATCCATAATGCTGAACAGTCACTAAGAGTGCTACATTACTAACCATACCATGTGACCATACTGGATGTATTATTACTGACAACTGTTCCTATATGCTCCCGTCTGTGCAAGTGATGACGACGCTGCTCTGCCCAAACCATACCCTAAGTCAATATGTTATTGTCTGAAGCATAGTGTGGCCAGATCATATACTGTCCTGCGGAGACTGTTTGGTAAGAATGCATCATATTATTCTGAGTTATTTATGTCATGGCACCTGAGATAGACCATATGCAGCCTGTTTGTCAGTGTGACAGTACATTGTACCTGTCTCTGTGTTGAATGTGGCTGTACTGATGCCTTGTCTTCCCTTTTATCTCGTTTTTGCCTGTTGCTTGTTCAATGTCACATAACACATGCTATGCTGCAGTTTTATCTGGTTGTGCAGCCTGTTATTTTCAGGACAATGTTGTGTAACATGGCAGGCAGTACAAATATTCTGCAGGATATTTCATGGTCATTCTGTAATGTCCCCCTAGAATTATCTAAACACATGTCTCCTCTTCAGCATTCCAAAGATGTACTCCAAGATGTTCCTAGTGTCAGCATAGACCACATTGTATGTCATTTCCTTCATGCTGTGGGCTGTGAATGGACATCATTATCATCCATGGCTGATGGGCATATCTGACATCTCTTACAACATGCAAAGTGCAACACATGTAGCTGTATATCAGCATACGTAGTAGTTGTTTTTAAAAATGTCTTCTGTCTGTCTGCGCACCTACGAACCAGGTGACCTGCTGAAATCCTTTCCCATGAAACATTGAAATAGGTCAGACATGTGCCCATCCAACACGGAATTAATGGACATGCTCCACCTCAAATAATCCAAATCTACCAGATCCACTAGAGCAAGTGACTTAAACCTTAGCACGGATATAAATAGGACATGCTGGAGGGATAGATTTGTCACCCAGAGACTCCCTATGCTGTGGAATAAAATCCCGGTCCATGTGAGGCAGAGCACCTCACTGGCTCTGTTCTAGAGAAATCTTGACCGGTGGATGGGAGATCGTAGGTTTACCCCGGGAATCATCTCTGTGTCACTGCTGGACAGAGGCGCAACAAACTAATGGGCACATTATTTTCTAACATAAGGGGTGGCGTAAGCCACAAAACTTTGGGCTAGGCTTATAAATGCCTTAGGGCAGATAGCCTAGTATGAACCTATGAACCTATGAACATCTAAACCTTGTAGTGCAAGAAATGTGGATAAAGCCAAAAATAATGGGGAGCCATTAGGGGCCAGATTATTAATTATTTCTCTCACAAATGTAGAAAGTTTCTAGAATAACAGAGTTAACATTAGTGTTAATTTCCTGAAGGATATGAAATCTGAAACTAGTATGTCTGTCATTACTTACAAACTTCTGTCCTCCATACTTTGCCTGAAAACAATTTTATGAGGAACAGAGAAAATTATGATGCAAGAGTCTGGACATTCTGTAAAAATCTGGACAGTTGAAAGGTATATTTGTGCAGATGTGTGAATCTGTGAACTGCCCATGTTCCACATTGACACATTACATATTAAGCCCTGAGCTTTACAGACCCTGGGTTGTACAATGAATGATACCTTTTCTATTTGTTGACCTGGCGGGACCTTAGTAACATGCATACACTTTGTAGTACTCAGGACATTCAGGAAGTGCTCAGTCTTGTGAAATGTGCACAAGATGATTCTGTGTTCTGGAATTCCTTGGAACCAGGTATGCTTATCCACTTGTTGTAGCACTATGATGTTGCATTGAGTCTGTATTCCCAGGCTAATCACCTGTGATGCACCTAATATGTAATTTGCAGAATACTGGAAGATCCTTGTCACTAGTGTTGCCGGTGCTGTTTATATCTTTGTGTCCACAGGAATAGTCTTACCAGACATACTCCCCAATTCTGCTCATTCGCAGAACAATGCATCCCTTTCAACTTTGACATGGTCAGTTATCTGTAATTATCAGTGATGTACAATATGTTTAACAGAGTAATGAAATTTGTTATTTTATGTTGTCCTGTGCAGTGCATTGTAATGTGTAAAATTCATTACGACAGCCGCAGTACCTTCTTTTATTTCCTGTTACCTGTTTTTATATTTTTATTTTTGTTTAGCACTTGTTTTGATAGTGCTAGTTAGGTAAAACCCATATCCATTTTAGAAGCTTCACAGTGCCTTCATTCTCCACTCTGGTGCTTGTTTGGAGAGACTTTCTTTGTGGCGCATTTTTGTCCTCCTTTTGTCTTGTCTGCTAATCCCATGTCCCAAAGATGTGCTGTAGGCGAGATGAGTTAATGTGTGCATGTGTGTGCTTGTGTGAGTGCAACCTTCAGAGATTAGTTCCTTTCTGCCTTACATTCACTGTGTGCTAGTAACAAATTCAGTTACTCAGTGACCGGAAAATGGACAACGCAAATAATCAGAAAATGAAATATAAAATTGTTTAATACTTTTAAAGTTAATATTCTGTTAATTTCCTGTTTTAGTCCTTAAATAGTCATATTTGCTTTTAATTGTTGGACTAAACATGTGTAATTCTTTTTTCCCCTGTGATGTCTTGGGTCTGTGCTTTGTTCCCACTATGTTCCTCTGTGCACAACTGTTGCTGTAAGACATCCCTCTCTGGGTAGACAGAATTAATTGTGGTATGCAGTGTGACAACCCACCAGTGGACCAGTAATCAAGTAGTCTCAATCCTCACCACTGGCACAAAAGGGGGATGTACACTGGGAGGATGACAAGTACACACACACAGCATTCCAGACTCCTCAGCAGACATCCTTGCCTGCTCTCCCTGACTAAATGAACAAAAAATAAATAAAACTATTATGATATGAAACTCTGAATGTCTACCATGTGGATGCTTGAGAGTACAAACACCTTCTTTAATGATCACTGTTTACAGGTTACAGTAGTTCAATATCCACACCACTGAATCACAATATGTGATGTGGTGATCCCACCAATGCCACCAATAATGTGATGACCTACCACTGGACCAGTAATCAAGGATCCTCAATCCTCACCACTGGCACCAGTGGATGACATACACTGGGAGGATGACAAGTACACACACAGTATTTCCAGATATAACTCTCTATATCAAGTATAATTTCTCTTAAGAGCACACAGAGACCACAGTCAATCCAGGGCTGGATTCTCCCTCTGTCACCAGTTCCCCAGTAAGACTCCCCACTGGCACAGCTGTAGAGGTGAGATCTCAGTTGAGTGGCCAAGTCAAGACCTCCAGCACCCTTTCTGTCCAACCAGTGTGTTGTGTCCCTGCCCAAGTAGCTGACACAGACACACACTCTTTGAGGTTCAATTTACATCCACACACACACACACACACACACACACACACACACACACACACACACACACACACACACACACACACCTTGGAAAGGCTGGCACATTTTTACATGCTATGCCCCCTTTTGCCCAGACTATATGGTAGTTATCACTGCCACCAGCCAACAGGGTGTTCAGTCTTACTGTGTAATATTAACAGAAATGGTAGTTTGACCAAGAGCAAGGCTGTTAGGGGTGGCCCACACAGTGTCACCAAATGAATATGCAAGTACTCTCAAAACTTATAAAAATATTTCTAGACAGATTAGCCACAATGAAAGAATTAAATATATTTAATAATAAATAATAAAAGAACAACAAAATACTCGGTATTTAATCACATTGACATCAGAGTTCAAAATCACAGGAAATATTTAAAACAACATTGCAGGACAGTCTCAAATAAATAATGAAACTATCTAAACTAAGCTTTGCTATATTCCTGACTTTATCCAAGAAAAGTATACTGTTCCCTAGTAACTTCATCAGAGCAAGGCAGATGTGGTGAATGGTTCTTGTCATGTCAAAGATGGAATACAGAAAGCTCCGTCTCTCTAAGAAAATTCTCAAAGTAATATCTCAAATATTATTGCTGGGATAGCTTGCAGAATGACATCATTACTTGTCATTTGACTTTATCCCAGGTGAAACCTCCACTGCTGGAAGCCAGCAGTATTTAGCATCTACCTGTGAAAATGTATAGACCTCAGATCTTTGGCAGATGCTGGTAGTCATAAAACAACTACATTCCATCACATTTCAAGACTAGTAATTCTTTTACCCTAGAGACAATACAGAAAGCTCCCTATTTTTAGACATTGTGTCTCATTGCTGCATTAAAACCGAAATATACCATATTGTATGGCATAATCATGATGTAATTTAATTTCAGTTATTTTTTTGAAGTTAACCTCCTGTATACATGTTTCCACTTTTAAAATATATGCATTTAAGCAGTTACAATAGTGCATGTGCATTTCTGTTCTTTTTCAGTAGGGCTCACTTTGGTTACATTCTAAGCACATGCACTTTATAAAATACTTTTTTCAACACACGTCTGTATAAACCTGTTTGTCATATAGATGACATGCAATTATAATACAGTTGTAACACAAGCATCTTACACAAATAATTTCAATAGTCATCAATGACATAATTATTTACAAAATTCCAGCTAGCTGGGCTGACACCATTTCACTTTGACACATGCAGTATTAATGTTGTCCTTTTCAGTTGTACTTTCTATTATCACTTGTTTTATGTCTGTCTTTTTAAACCTACATATTACTGTACTTTGGAATTGTCCTAACCTACAACCCAGCCTTACTATACAATGAGTTTTTAGCATGATATTTCTAGTACTAATGTTTTGTCTGTGTTAACCATCCATTTGAGTATGGCTGTCATTTTTAAGATGTATGTCATGCACACCTAAAGATTGTGTGTAATTGCTTAATTTAGAGAGTCTAATTCTATGTATATCTGAAAGGGGATTGGCCCATTTTGCTATTTTGTCAGCCTTGCCAATATTTCTAGGGGAGTAGTGTAAGCCGCTTCAAAATGTGAACTGCTTGTAACTTTGCTGTCTTATCTATCCAGTTATTTCTATAATCCACTTCCTTGTTGTGATACGTGGGATGCCCAAGTGGAGGATGCATGATAAACTATAAACATTTAGCCAAACACTTTTGCCCTTCACAATAGCATAGCATCCAGCTGGGCCCACTTCTTATCAGTTCCCTTAAATCAGTTAAAAACAAAATAAGAAAACTCCTAGGAGGATCATGCATCAGCCCACATCATTGTCTCATTGCAGATAGAGTCATAACATAGTGAGTGGAGACATCTTTATAAAGGAACACATCTGCCTGAATGTGGAAAATTAGTTTGAAGATAAAATGAGAAGTTAGAAAATTATGAAAGTCAGAAAAGTGTAACAGTAGGATCATAGGTACATACTAGACTATTGTTCTGTTAGGAAGATGTCTAACCTTATGAATAACCTGGAGAGTTAAGACATTTACTTATTTCCCCTATCCAAGAGTGGCATGGGTCCTAATCCAGGAGTGAATTTATGGTTTCCTATCCAATTATAAAAATTACTTTTGAGTTAAGCCACGGTGGTGCAGCGGTAGCATTGTCGCCTCACAGCAAGAAGTTCTCCCGTTTGATTCTCGGCTGGAGCACCTTCTGTGTGCAGTCTGCATGTCCTCCCTGCGGTCGAGTGGCATTCGAAAGACATGCATGAATGGGCATGCCTTCCTTGAACGTTGGGTGTCAGGCTGGCACCTTGGCACCATAAAAATCGACTGCCAATCATTAGCGGAACAGAGTTTCTCCATGGCGACCCCTAACCGGGAAAAGCCAAAAAAAAAACCAACAACAACTTTTGAGTTCAGTAGATAAGTAGTTTGCTTTACATTTCCATTAAAGCAGTATTCTCTCTGATATAAAACTATCCCTCCAGCATGTCTTATTAATGTTGCAAAAGAGATTGTTATCCCTCACATGGGTGTGTTTACTACTGTTAGACTTGCAAATGTGCAACAGACCTGATAGGGTGGGGTCACTTGAGCCTCTACACCTCAGGCAGAGTTCACTTCATAGTAGCCCATGTGATGCCAAGATTTACAAGGCTTTCATGTATTCTGTATAGTTTAGGCCCTCGATCATTAATTAATTAATTATTTTCTTTTTAGGGAGAAAGCATTGTAGTCAATCTTGATGTGATAAGTATTATGACAGGTAGTTTCCAAAAGGGGCATTATATCCACTGACTGGCCTAACAAGAACCAAGTGAACTGGAATGATTACATCCTTGGACTTGGATGTCATACCTTTAGATATAAAGTAAGCAGTGAACAAGGATTTTCTTAGAGTAGTGCACATGTGCTGATCAAAGAACAGTTAGCTGTTGACAAGGATGATGATTATTTGCTGCTCAGGTATGCTAAGTGTTTCATCTCCAACAGGCAGCAGTGAGCTATTGCTCAGTAACTCAATCTGGACAGTACATCTTGCCACACAGTATCATAGCACCTGCTCTTAAGTGTTTAATTAAATTAGAGGGTTTACTATTTATGTGCTAGTCACATGTGGCCATGAGAAACAAGGGCTTGTAGCAGCATATGCACCAGTAAATTAGACTGAAAGTAAAGAACAATTTTATATGGTATATTTATTGACACCTCAGTTTCTAGTCATTGACATTTAGTATGTCACTTCCGTGTGATCACAAACAGCAAAGCAAGAATGTTTCAAAACTGATGGAAAAGATCCACCAATAAATGTTTAAAGCAATGATAATAATAATAATAGTAAAAGTCCAATAAGCAGTAAACATTAAAGTGCATAAAATGTTATTAACTGTATTACACAGCAAAATCATTCAGCAGTAACATTTAAGATGCTGCAATCCAAAATAAAATGATCTTCTAATATAGTGCCAGGGAGCCAGTCAATGAGGACTGGGAGTGAAAAGGCATTGCATGCTCAGCTTTAGTAGGTGGAAGGGTGCAGGGACATATCACTGCAAATGTATCCTGCTAAATAGTATCAGGCAGAAACTGAAAGCCTAGAGAGGGCTGTTTGCTCAGAATGGGAGAACAGGTCTGCTTTAGGGATTAATACTGACTACTCTATACTGTTTATACACCAGATCTTTGCCTGAGCTATAGACAGATATCTGTATCTCTAAAGCACCAGTGCTGGCAAAAGCAGTCCTGTTTTGTGTCTCATATCTGTTATTAAACAGTTATTTTCATTGCCATTGAAGTGTTGATGTTCTTTGCTGTTGACATGAATGTTTGTACGTAATCCAAACTTCATGGGTTAATCCAACAGTACTTCAATGGACTAAATTAAAGTTGAGAATGATAACAATGTTTATTGTTTGAATAAAAAACAGCATTTATTTAAAGCATTAAACGTAAAAAATGCTTTTCGTTAAACCACAATGGTTAACTTCATTAGAAATGCAAAACTTTACAAAACCGGGGTTTAAATACCCCTCCTCTTACAACTCGTGATTTTCAGAAGCCAACATTATTGGTTATACAGGACTATTTCTAACTTAGTATTAGTGAACTCCTCCCCTTCAAAAGTGCTGCATTACCTGTAAAATAGTAAATCAATTCAACTAAATATTGAAATAAAATAAATACAAACTTATATCATCAGTAAAACATACAAATTCAAATAATAAAAACGTACAAATTAAAATAATAATACTATGTTTTTCTTATTTTTTGACGTTTTTATCCTCTGAAATCTGTTTAAATAAATAAATAAATATATATATATATATATATATATATATATATATATATATATATATATATATATATATATATATATATAAAACATAACCAGATAGGCAAGTTTCCTTAGTTTAAAATATATGTGTGTGTGTGCATATGTGTGTATATGTGTGTATATATATATATATATATATATATATATATATATATATATATATATATATACATACACATTTATTAAAACATAATGATAAAACTAGCACCTTCTTTCTTTTATCTCTATATAAACTAAAGATAGAAGATAATAATATTCTTATATCTAACTCTGGTCTAAATTAACACGTCGTGTGAGTCGAAAGTTATTAAAACTTGTTAAAACCTTATTGTAGTTATTTTAATCCTATTCTGTTTATTCTATTTCATCCTATTCACGGTTTCACAAAGTGGAGCACTATACCTACAGTTTATCTAGTTAAACTTCTCAGTTTTAGGATGCACGTTATTGAGCTAATTCGTTAATCCCAGGATAGCAGCAGGAGTCCAACCTCAACTGCCAAATAAGTTCGCACCTTTCTAAACTGAGAGAATCATGTCCCCCTCTTCCATTATTCTGGAACTGGTCAATTACCTGGAATTGAAATTGATGTCATGGGTGATCAAGGGTATGCCTTGCCAAGGCATTCTCTACTTTATTTCTTCCCATACAATAGATTTGCTCATAAACACTTTCACGCAACTTTCTATTGGTCTTCCCGATATAAAACACTGGGCAATGTGTACAGTTTGCCATGTAGACCACATGTCTGCTTTGGCAATCAAATTTGCCTCTTATCTTAGATTTCTTATTTATTACTATGAATGTCTGACCAACCCCCATTTACTTACAGTACCTACGCATGTTGCATTTATACATGCCACTCCTCATTCCTACCATCCTAACTTTCCTCTCTAAGAGTTGTTTAAGATTACTACCTCATCTGTAGACTATCCTTGGAGTCTCTAACACTTTTCCCCTCAGGGAACTATCATTTACAATTAAATCCCAGTTTTTCTCTGATAGACACAATACTACTGGCATCCATACTGAAAGTAAAGATGAAAGTATATAGGCTAATTCCTTGTCTGGTAACCCTATGGTCCATGGTGTACTCTATCTGGTTGTTTAAGATAGGTGTGTACACACCCCTGTCCCTTTTCACCTGGACTTCATTAATCAGCTCCAAAATCAAATACCTAGGATAACCCCTTTTCAAAAAGAGTTCCTTCATAAAATTACATGTGTCCACAAAGTCATCGTCTCTACTGACCATCCCTGCAGCTCTAACTAGCTTACCATTAATCACAATTTTTTTTCTATGTAAAAGGATGACAGCTGGTGAACTGCAAGAGTGAATTAGAGTATGTCTCCTTGCGGAATATTTTGGCTATATAGCACTTGTTTTGATTATCTTTAATTAAGTCCTCATCTAAATAAGCTCTCTTGTCTTTTTCAAAGAGGAAGGTAAACTTCAGAAAGTCAGTGGTAGAATTCAGATCTCTTAACATATCTTCAGCAACTGTGGCATCCCCTTTGAACACCACAAAAATATCATCCAGGAACAGTGTATAAAACAAAATTCTCTCTTGTATATCTGAATTACCTAACACAAATTTCCTCTCCCAGTGTTGCATGACCAAGTTAGCTAGGCTCACCCTGCATGGGGAGCCCATGGCAACACCTATTTTTTGGATGTAGAATTTGTTGTTAAAAGTTATATAGTTATATGAGAGGATTATGTCTAACAGTTCCTCCACTAACTGGACCTCGTCCCTTTGTGCCATGTTTAGTCTCATCATAGAGGTCACCCATTCAATTCCCTCTAAATGCGGGATGGAAGAGTAAAGGTCCTTAACATCTATAGTGAGGAAATTTGATTTCTCACTAAAGGGAATTTTATTAATGTTTTCCAAAAAGGATCACGAGTCCTTTGAAATCTGGGTTTCATTTTGACATACTTTTTCAAAATGTTGTCAACAACCTTGGCACATGCATATGTAATGCTTTTTCTTGCATCAACCAGTGGACGCATTGGGGGTTCTGTATGTATTTATGTACCTTAGGTATCCCAAAAAGAATTGGGATCCTGGGTGCTGGCATAATCAAGTAATTAAAGAGTTCAACATCAATCCGGGCTTCAATAAACATGTCATTTATTAATGACTTAATTCTAGCATATGCTATGTTCAATTAATGTATTGAAAACTCTACATAGGTATTCGTTGTTACTATTCCCATCATCCTATTGATGTAGTCCTCTTCATTCATCACTGCCAATCCACCCTTTATTGGGTTGCATAATTCTCACTGGTACGTGATGCAAGTTTTCAAGCATAGATTTTTCCTCTTTGCTAATGTTGAACCCGTATCTATCCCCACCGATAATAGGTTTTCCTATTGCATTTCACAAATCTAAATGAAAAATTTGATCAAATAGTGCAATTGTAGGGTGTAAGGGTGGATGATAAACACTAGGACTTGCACAACATGTTAATTTAGACCAGAGTTAGAGATAAGAATATTATTATCTTCTATTTATCTTTTGGTCTATAGAGATAAAATAAAGAAGGTGTTTTATTATCATTATGTTTTAATAAATGTACATAAATATTTTAAACTAAGGAAATGTATCTATCTGGTTATGTTATATATATATTTATTTTAACAGATTTCAGATGATCAAAACATCAAAAAATGAGAAAAACATACATAGTTTTATTATTTTAATTTATACGTTTTACTGATGATATAAGTTTGTATTTATTGTATTTCAATATTTATTGAATTGATTTACTATTTTACAGGTAATGCAGCACTTTTGAAGGGGAGGAGTTCACTAATACTAAGTTAGAAATAGTCCTGTATAACCAATAATGTTGGCTTTTGAAAATCACGAGTTGTAAGAGGAGGGGAATTTAAACCCCGGTTTTGTATTTCTGATGAAGTTAATCGTTGTGGTTTAATGAAAAGCGTTTTTTACGTTTAACGCTTAAAATAAACGCTGCTTTTTATTCAAACAATAAACATTGTTATCATTCTCAACTTTAATTTAGCCCGTTGAAGTACTGTTGGATTAACCCAGGAAGTTTGGATTACGTTTAGTTGTTTATATTCAATAGTTTGTTTTTCATGAATGTTTGTACATCAGATTCTGTGTCATTCGTTAAGTGCATATTTTATGTCTGAGCACCTGTTTGAGCAACTTTCTTCATGATTTCATAGCATTGTCTTGTTCTGCATTACTCAGTACGTACATGCATACTCCCTTGTCAGATGGTTTTGTACTTCACAGATTAATAATGTTAGGCATATTCTGTTGTGCATTATATTAAAACAAGCTATTGCCTTGTTTTGCAAACTTCTGTGCGAGTTCATTGCATTTGTATTTACATTGCCTTTCTTCTTTCATAGCTTAAACAAGTTTGGCTCAAATGTTCACCTTTCCAATGCAGTTCTGTATTTTTATTTCTTGTTTCACAGAGTAACATCACTGTCTTTAAATATTAGCACATAAACACCAGATTAAATGAGCCTGTACAAATTTTTGTTTTATATGACATTTAAATGAGATTCTGTTATTTTGCTGTGCTATGGTATGACATCATCTTGCTTTGTTAATATGTGATTTGCATATGCTTTACTCATGTGCACTGAGATATGTAAATCTGATTTATTCAGCCTGTGCGTGAATACTTGTATGCCTGTTTTTGCACCACTGTATAAAATATTTTACTTTTGTGCATTATCAGAGTGTGCTGCTTCCCATCTCTACAACCTGCTGAATGGTTTCTTTGCATGACCTTGTACTGCCACAGCTTAGTACGTGTGTGATTTTTATTACCTTTCTTTGTTTTATCTGATAATGATTTATACATGCATCCTTCTTTGTAGTTCTGCATTGGTTCATGTCTTGTTTTACCCAATACTGTCAATGAAAAAATATACTTTCCTGTGATAAATCAGCCATCCTGTTTGATAAGGATCATCATAGTAATTATCAGTTTGATACTGAAATGCAACAAGCATCTAATTATATTTACAGATAACTGCAATGTGCCATCAGTAAACAGATTCATTGCACCTTGTACTCTTACTACAACCTGCTGATATGTCAGGCAAATTGAAACTTCATAAAGTTAGCTCAGCTTTGAAAAGATATTAATGAGCAGCATGCTGGCAGTGACCACAGGTTAAGCAGTCCACCCTTACTAATATTCAGTTTGTTTGTCTTTCGGCTTTTTCCCGGTAAGTGGTCGCCACAGCGGAACTCCGGACTGCTAATGATTGGCAGTAGATTTTTACGAAATGCGGAGGTGCCAGCTCGACGCCTAACCTTCAATGAAGGCATGCCCATTTACACACGCATGTCTTTCGAACTCTACCCAACCACGGGGAGGACATGCAGACTCCACATAGAAGGTACTTCTAAGCCAAGCTGAGAACTGAACAGGAGAACCTCTTGCTGTGAGGTAACAACGCTACCGCCATACCACCGTGGCATCCTTACTAATATCCAGTAACAGCCCAAAATAATATTTAATTCATTTCTTTTAGCATTGTGTTTTTCTTGCAAGCAAAAAAAAAACTATGGGATAAAGAAAGAGCTTATGATATATTATGTTTGCATAGACTGCTGAGAGAAAGAGAGAGGGAGATTGTATTTATGTATGTCTGCCTGAAAACTCAAATGACTGAGTTTATGACCTACAGTAAAGTGAAGCACTTTCCTGAAGGATAAAGAGAAAACACCTGTATTAGTTCAATTTATCTAGCACAATACTTGTTAAGCAAATGAATTACAAGAAACAGAAATGCTGGACAGGCTTGTAGCCAGAAAAGATGATAAAGCTAATGATTTACTAATATGACTTGGCACAAAACCTGTAAGAGAAAGATGATTTGGTAGGTCTGTCAAGTCACAGGAGGGATGACATGTGGCAGGTCACTGGGAGAGAAAAACATAGTAAATAGTCAGGTCTTAGCACTACATTATGTTAATACCAGAGACGAGATTGTCACAGGAATGATATTCTAGATTGAAATGTATGTGGATACATATACACTCAGAATGTGCACTTGTGAACAGGCAAACAGAATATCCAACTTGAAATACTTTACAAGCAGCTAATTTGTTACATAAAACTAAAATCTACTTAGAAAGAAAGAAGAGCAATAAAAAATAGAGTAAATGTCCATATCTTAAGTATGAATTGTCTGGAATTAAGGTGTTTGCATGTTGTCATGCATAGCTGGCATCAGGTTCCATCTCATATCTTTGAATAGCAACATTAATGACGACACAAACATACTATAATACACACATTATTTTTGTCCTAGCATCAGGAAGTTTATTTTTTACCAAAATGTGTATCTGGCACAGCTTTTATACTAGGACAGTCTAATAAAACAAGATTTCCTCCTTTGATTTTATATAATCTTCTAGCACATTTTTCTTGGCAGATTTATTTTAACACTGAGTTCTGTGCAAGATGAGTTGAACCACAGTTTTTTTTATTTTACTTTCCAGTCAAATTGAAAGGTGACTCTAATGTACATTCTGAAAGGGCCTTTACCTTATGGAAATCTATTCGGTCTGCCATCTACGTTTTCAGACATACACCCAGACTGCCTTCCTCTCAAGTGGTCTGTGTAATAGGTACATATATAAGAGCTGCACAGCAGGATATATTTTTCCTTATACTTGTATTTTTTATGTCTCTTTTAAGCATGGAGAGAGAAATGCTATATGCTATTCTGTCATCTAGGCAGAAGTGGGTATTAAAACAGAATGTCTAGCATCATCTGTAATCAGAATGCTGAGGTAGCTAGATTGTAAAACTTATGCTGGCCCAGTAAAGGTGATCACTTCACCCTGGTTTTGCAGCGTTTTTATTTATTTATTTTTACTCATGCTTTCTTATTTTTTTTTGCCATTTTGGCCCTACTGTTCCTTCGTCAAGGCTGCTTGCCATCATATGTCAAACTTTCTTGGAAAAGCACTTCAGTGTATCTATTCCAAGTAAGTGGGCATCTTCATAAATTCACAGTGTGTTACTTTGTTTTTGAACACCTCATTTAGAAAGAGAATTTATATGGACATTTTACTGTGAAATTCTGATACTGATGTTCTGGTTTCTGGACAGTAAATAGCTATGACTTAAATTGCTGAATAATACATGTAGGCTGGTGTTCAAGGGGTTTCTGTACACTGAGGTTGTGACATGAAACTGGTGATTTCAACATGAGAAATGCTGAAATGACATTTGTTATCAGCATTCCTGAAGTGTTAGGTTAATCATAACATACTGGATTCTTCAGCAGTAGAAGTGATCATTCATTTAAAACCATGACTGTAACCTTCACTTTGTAATCAGGATCTTTAATTGGATGCAGACCAAATATTTGATTTACGCATTCAATGCCAAGCATTCCAGAATAAGCATTCTTTGTCTGCAAGGTAGTAAGAAAAGATAAATTTAAACAGCCGCCCGCACCCCATCAAAAAAAAAAAAAAAAGTAAGATGAAGTAGCATATGTTAACAGTTCTATTAATGCTGAGAAAATTTGTGAATCAAAGGTTTAAAATGTGAAATACACTTGTGTATTTTGTGAGACAAATTAAAACATTAATTTTTAAAATGTCCATGGTAAATTTATATGTATGTTTCTCAGTATGCCTCTTTGTTTGTGCATTCATATGCTCAGCTATTTTGCTAAATATTTTAATAAAGAACAGGACAAAGTTAAGTACCCAAGCGTGTAACACATAGTAAAGCACTAGGTTTATAGCTGTTAAGACATGAGCTGTTAACTTGCTTTGCTGAAAAACACAGAAATGGTTTATATCATTGTCAGCTGTATAATAAATCATTAATGTGATTCATATGCTAGAAAAAAGTGACAGTGAAGTGTAAATTAACATGAAAGATGCAAAGTCTGAAGCCCTTAATGTCATTTACCTCTATTGGCATATGCTTTTTTTTTAAAAAAACAAGAAACATCTTTACTAATTTATCATGTATGACATAGGCCATGTTACATTTATATAAATTAAAATAAACCATAGTGACACAGTCTCAGTTGCAAACATTATACATTCCAAACCATGCCAACACAACTGTATCTGCAAACATTATACATTACATTCAACATATCCTGTTAATGTTAGTCAACCATTACAGAGCTCATTCAAATCCTACCTTTTTTAAACTTTATTACTCCTCTGCATGTATTGATCCCACATTTCCCATTTTCCCATGTAATTTGCTCCTACTCTTTTCTAAAGATACCAGTTCCAGTTGTTTTATCTTTGTTATTATCTTCACTACTTCTAGTAGAGTTGGTTTAGAGTCTGATTTCCATTTTCTAGTAATTGCTTTTTTGGCAGCCGTCATAATTAGACTTAGCAAGGCATTACTATGACTAGGCAATTTCAATTCTGTATCATAGCTCAAAAAATGATTTCCTTAATTACACCAATTTGCTCACTCAGCATCTCCAACAGAGCAGTCTGCAGGGAATCTTTAAAGTCTACCACCTCCTTACACTCCCAGAAAATATGCTACCAGTTACTGCTTCTTTCCCAACACATATCCAACATTTGCTGTCTACCAGAGGAAAAATTGTTTTAAGTCTGCTTGGGGTATAAAAATACCTATGTAAATACTTCCAAGCAAAGATCCTAAATTTTCTAGATTTTGTTGCATATTTGGGAGACATACATATACCCCCCCCCATTGTGTCTTTGTGAATTGCTTATCTAATCACTATTCCCAGTCCCTCCTAACCTCCTGTGATCGATTATTATAGTTATCATGCAATATTTCATATGCTGTGTGATGCCCCTGCAGTGGTTCAGTAATCAAGGAGCCTCAATACTCACCATTGGCAACAGTGAGGGACGGACACAATGGAAGGATGACAAGTACACACACAGTAAAGTGCAATTTCCATTAAGAGCAGAGAGAGATCACAGTCAGTCTGGTGTCTGGTTTGTCTCTCTTTCTCTAGATCCCCAATCAGCCTCCCCACTGGCACAGCTGTAGGGTTGAGATCTCATCTGAGTGGCCAAGCCAAAACCTCCAGCACCCTCTCTGTCCAACCAGTGCTTCATGGTCCTGCCGAAGTAGCTGGCATGTACACACTTAGAGATTTGATTTATATACAAACACACACACACACACACCTGAGAAAGGCTGGCACAGGTTTACTAGCTATGCCCCATTCTGCCCAGACTATAAGGCAGTACCAGCTTCCACTAGCCACCCTTACTTATCAGCTACTATAAGGCCCTTACCAAAGGATGTCCAATCCTACTGTGTAATGTTGGTTATTGTAAGTATGACCAAGTCTTTCAAGGCTATTTAGGAGTGGCCTGTACAGTGTCACCAAATCCATATGCAAGTAATTTAAGAGCTTAAATATCTCTAAATAAACCAGCCACAATTAAAAGGTTTAAATATATTTAATAATAAACAATAAAAGAACAAGACAATACTCAATCAACATAGTAACTACAGGGTTCAGAATCACAGGAAATATTTTAAAACAACATTGCAGGACAGTCCCAAATAAATACAGAAAACATATAAACTAATATTTACTATATTCCTATCATTAACCAAAATACTGAGAATAAAGCAAGGCTATTACCAATGTAAATCCAATAAAAAGAAGATGTTAAGGCTGTAAATCAAATGATTAACGTGGTTTCCTTTAATTTAGCAATCCAGGTAAATGATCAGTACTGAAGCATTTAAATAATAACTGTAAGAAAACATATTTTGTTTTTAAAAAGGCAAAGGTCCATAAATTGCCAAAGTTCCATAAACATAAACGTATAGATTCATGTCATTGGTCTATGTAATGTATAAATAAAAACATTAGATATTATTGGACAAATAAAAAAGGGGCTGACGATAGGGTTAAAGAGGAAACACCCGCAGAAAACACACTGTTTATTAATTTATTAACATAAATAACGGGGGTATTTTACTAGGGGTGCTGGATTTGACTTTTTTTTGATCTTTCAGCATACTGTTTTTCTATTTTATATTCCAAGCACACTATTTTAGGTGATTTTTTTTCCCTTGTCGCCTTTATTCACCCCCTTTTTGGTCAATCCTATCACTTTGTCCTGTTGTGGTTGGCCAGTCCTTCATATTGTCTTGAGATTTCTTCAAATGGGTGACTTTTATTATAATTTAAGCTTTTTATTGATATCTGTTTTTCTTTTTACACAATATATATATTTTGTTTTTGTGTGTGTGTGTGTGTGTGTGTGTGTGTGTGTGTGTGTGTGTGTGTGTGTGTGTGTGTATATATATATATATATATATATATATATATATATATATATATATGTGTGTATGTATATATATATATATATATATATATATATATATATATATATATATATATATATATATGCTATATTTTTATTGCTTACTTTTTGTGTTCGTATTTGATGACGGAAGGTCATTTACATTTTCTTTCTTGTGATTTTTATGGGGGTGTTTTGATTTATCGTATTGCTTGTTGATAGTGTTGGTTTTGTTTTTTGTTTGGGGAGTTATTTAACCTATCTTGATTTATTTACTTTTTATGATTTTTTGATGTTGTTAGCTGGGGGCACTTTACTTGTTTTTATGTTGCACAGATTTATTTTCTACCTCTCTTAGTTTGGCTTTTTGTATTTTGCAGTTATTGGGATTTCTTTGCTTATATATTTTTTTAATGACATTAATATTTATTTTTAAATGATACGGTGTTTAACATTGTTATAATATGCTGTTGTTTATCTAAAAGGCTCTCTTATTTTTAATTTTAATGGGCTTTACTTTTAATGGGCTTCTTGTTTATTTTTTTGCTCCATTGTAATTCATTTAGCTTTTTATGATGAATGGAGCATTTATTTGCATGCTAGCTGCTATATCTTTATTATTGTCTGAGATTTTCCGCTGTTCTTTGCTCGCATACACTTTTTAATTTTGTGGGCATTTCCTGTTTAACCCTATCCTCATCTCCTTGTTTTGGCCAATAGTATCTAATGATTTTAATTTATGCATTTCTTTGACCAATGACATGAATCTGTATGTTTATGTTTATGGAACTTTGGCAATTTATGGACCTTTGCCTTTTTAAAAACAACATATTTTTTTCTTACAGTTATTATTTAAATGTTTCAATACTGATCACTTGTCTGGATTGCCTAATTAAAGGAGACAAAGTTAATCATTTGATTTATGGCTTTAACATCTTCTTTTTTATTGGATTTACATTGGTTATAGCCTTGCTTTGTTCTCAGTATTTTGGTTTTAGTTATTTCACCATGAAACAGGAGAAAGCATAGCACTTTATGGAGACAACTGAGACTTTTGATGACAATTGTACTTTTATATTCCTGTCTATATCTAAAAGTTACTATTCCCTAAATAACTTACAGAGCAAGGCAGATGCAGATGTGAAGTGCTGAGTGGATGTTTCTAGGTCGAAGACAAGCTACAAAATGCAGTCTATATGTCTGAGATAGTTCTTAAATTAATAATACACATTACTGCTGGGTTAGCCTGGATGACATCACTCTTTGTCACCTGCCTTCATTTCCCAGGCTAACAGAAACTAACATAATTTTAACATCTCTGTGTGAGAAGTACATTTCTCTGAGAAGTTTGCAGAACATGGAAGACATAACATAATTAAACAATTGTACATTTGAAACCTAGTAATTATTTCTGTTTAAAGACAATAGGAAAACCTCTAGCTCTAGACATTGTGTTTGCTTACTGGGATTTAACACAATCATACAAACTTTACTTTTCAACTTATGTTCTTGAAGTTTTGCAAGTTAACTCTGCATGTTTCAGCTTCTACTATTAAAACATACATTTGCACAGGTATATAGTTTGTATACATTTCTGTTTTTTTCCAGTAGGTTTCACTGTGGGCACATTTTTGAAGCTCAGTACATAACATACAGTTCAACACACACTTCTGCACCAGTAGTTTAATATATAGATAACATATAGTTCTCTTATATTTGTTAGATGAGTATATGTATTATATTAATATTCACAAATTACATGATTATTTACAAACTTCCAGGTACCTGGGCTGGCAGTATGACATTTCTATATGAATCATATTAATAGTTTCAAGTGACATATAATTATTTGCAAAACTCCAGACAGCTGGACTGCAGTATTTCTCGGGTGTCAAAATTCTCCCCTGCCCGAAAACTCAATCTAGTTTTTCAAGTGACCCTTGAGAAACATTGCTTGAGAGAGTTGAGCTTATCTGAGAATACCTTACCCCACTCCCTGTCTTGAGATTCCAGCTGCCTTGGCATCCCTGACCCGAGTACCCTGCTGCACTGTCCCATCATATGCCTGCAACCCTAGACTCCACCATAGTAATTTGGAATTTTCCTGGCTGGCTCCCTGTAGCCATAGATCCCCCTCAGACTCCTCCTCCCTTGTACTGCATATACTTAGCACAAGGGCCTCCCTGTCATGGTAAGGTTTCATCATGATAACATGGTACAAATTTGTGCCCCTGCCTCCTGCCTAGCAGTCCTATCATGTAGTTAACATGACTGTCCTTTCTTACCAGCTTGTAGGTTCCCTCCCAGGCTGCCTGCAGCTTGTTGTGTCACCACCAGGAAGACCTATTGTTTCAGGTATGGGCTCACTTACTGAGCCCCTGTCTGTCTTTTTGACACAATACTTGAAACCATTATTATCCTATGTCAGGGCTAGATTGCAAGACACCACTGAGTTTTTACGGATTGTTTAGGAATGCCAATTAGAATCACACTGGTTGATGTGTACTTTATAATGTATCCCACATTGGGCAGGTTTGACAGCATTGGAATATTGGCTCAACAGAATTAACCTCTATGATCCGGGCTTCAGCACTTTACTAACATGCATGGTAGAACAGGTTCTTACCAAGAATGTTTTTTATTTTCAAAATCAATGTTATCAGGGTACTGCCATGGGAGCATCATTCGCACCCATATATGCGGATCTGTTTATGGTGTATGTTGAAGAACATATTATTTATAATGAACTTCACAATCTGTATTTGCCTGAGGTGGATATATGGAGATGCTACCTGGACGATTGTTGGCTTATATGGAAAGGGGGTAGCGAGTATCACATGGAATTTATAGAATACCTTAATGGCAACATATGGGGTGTTGAATTCACAGCAAACTTCAGCCTACATGAAATTGATTTTTTGGATGTTCATCTACAAAGGGAACCAGATAACACTTTACGTACTAGGAAATATCAGGAAATATCCCCAATACAATAGTTTATTACACGCTTCCAGTCTTCACCCCAAGCATATTATTAAAAATATTCCAAAATCACAGTTCATGAGAATAAAGAGAATATGTTCATCACAGGAGGATCTTGCCCATTGCCAAAATGACCTCTCCAATAGATTTTTACAGAGGGGTTATGATAAACACAATATCAATTCAGCCTTAACATGGACTAAAAAGATATCTAGGGACAATCTCCTGATATATAAACCCAAAGTTAATAATTCTAACCAGGATAAACTCAGGTTGGTTACTACCTTTGGCAGAAATACAGGACAACTCATGGATGTCATTGATCAGCACTGGAATATACTCAAAACCAACACACGGTTGGATGACTGGTTAGGGGATAGATGCCTTTTCTCTTATCGCAAAGGCAAAACTCTTGGGTCCTATTTTTCTCAAAAATCACATATCATGATACTCAATTTCAACAAACTACATTATCAGGAGAGAAACTGGTCGGATGTTACTGTCAAAGGAAAAATATACTTTAAAAATTATCAAAACACGGCAGGTTCAGGTTAAGGCACTTTAATCTTGCAGCAAGGAGACAAAAACGTGCTATTACAGAGTTTGTCTAACTAGAAACAGGAAATACTTTCATTTTTATACATTCTCTAACTAGACATGGACTACCAAGCTGACGTAACAGATTACCAGCTTTTTCATCATCATCTGTTGACCATCATTCCCATGAATTTATGCTGATTTAACAATTTTTGTGAGAAACTTCCTGAGGAAAACAACATGGTCTTGATTACTACCAGTTAGATACATGTTATGTTACCATTCAAGGTACTATGGCTAATTCAAGCACAATGCTAACAGTTCATTTCTCTAATAATCCTTTGTCTACTTTATCTTAAGTTTCTGCAGCTGCACATGTTCTCATGCTTTGAACAGAGCTGATTGTCTAAAATCATTACATTTACAGAATATAGTATTGTTCATTCATTCGTTCCTGACCTAGCAGATAAGCACCTGCTTCTCAAGTACATTTCCAAAAGGCATAAACATGAATATTGCTGTGCTAGCAATTACTAGGTCAGAGGGCATCTTGCAAGTTTCAGAAAGCATACTGCAGTTTTCAAAAAGCATCTTTTTCAGTCTCATATGAAACTCAATTTATATATAACACAGTGCATGTAAAATAGAATGAAAAGCATATTAATTCTTTTGATTATTAATTGGCATTAAGCATACACACATTAATACATATTTTTCTAACAGTTACCCTTGTGGTCACTGTTCTTTTTGCCAATATATTTTGAAGACCAAAAATTTCACTAGTAAAAATTTGGGACAACTGTATAATATCAATTGTTTTGCCAATTGTGGTACGGATTGGCTAATATATCTGGCCACATGCTCATGCCAAGCCTTCTATATAGGACAAACCTCCAGACAATTTAGAATCTGTATGTCCGAACATTTAGGGGACATGAAGAATGCCAGATCCACTAATGCCTTATATAGACACTGTCTGATCCACAAAACAGCCAAATTTTCCTTCACTGTTATTGACAAAATTTCAGGAAACAGATCTTTCAAAACTGGATGGCATAATTTATTAAACAATAAAGAAAAAGAGATGGATTGTTAAACTAGGCGGTCTTTTTCCTCCAGGTCTAAATGACAAATTATAACATCTCTTCTATGTTTTATGCATAATACACTCTTTATAATGTATATTCTGAGTATGTTTGATTTTCAACATTTGATTAGTTGTTTTTTCAAAATTTCTTTATTTTTTATTTTTATTCTCACAACCTCTGTTACAGGAAGTGATGTCAGGACTGCTTTGTTGGATTGACTATAAATAACAGCATCTGTTATGGTACTATTGCTTAACCACTGATGAAAGCATTTTGCTGAAACCGGTCTGGTTTTCAATAAATTTCTTTGCTTCTGCCTTCCGGGTGCTGGTCTCCTTTTTTGTACTATATCATGTTTGTTTAGTCTGCGCATCAGCCATACTTGCTAGCCTGAACTTTCTGATTGATTATTTCTCCCAGAATTTTCTTTAGCTCCATTATATCAGTTTATGGTGGAATATAAATACATGACAGTGTAATCCTCCCCCCTTGCCAGTAGTCCCTTATTACTACAAATCTACCATTACTGTCTTTTTTCCCTCTTCCATTACTACTGGAGTGCCATATGCAATTAATGTAAGTATTTCTCTCTTCCTTTGCCCCAGGTATTCCGCTGAATAACCATCCAGAAAACCTTTCTTTATCAAATTCACATGTTCAGTGTTCAATTCTTTCCAAGTGTGTTTCCGGTAGCATAGCTATTTGCATTCTACAATTTTTTAATATAGTTCTCTACTCTTTCTTTCTTGCATTTATCTTTGAGTCCATTAATATATAAAGACATTATAATAAGAATCATATTCTTCAGGGTTTATTATTCCCACATTTTAAGTATAACAGCTTTTTTGTTATGTCTAGTTCCAGCTTTTGTGTTACAAGCATGCACTGTTTGGCAGGTTAATCTTTTATACAATTGTTTCTTGTCATCTCCATTTCAACCGAACATCTTGCAGAACTTTTTGTTTTATCGAAAACACTCAAATAAAAATACACACACACACCTAATACCCTACTAAAACCTACTAACTTAACAACACAGGAAGTTATGTACATCTTCAAATATTTCAGTTTTACCCCCATATAGAAACAAAAGTTCAAAACTGACAGCCACACACACACACACACACACACACACACACACACACACACACACAGACTCCAGCTAAATAGAAAGAAAGATTATCCATGCTAAGAAGCATTGAAGAGCCTGTGATTCTATTAAGTGCTGTCTGGTTTTGCCTTACCTTTTTAGCTCTCCCACCTGGGAAAAGACTTGAATGCTTTCAGAAAACATTTTCTCCAATCAATTTCTCTTTATCAGATTGCATGCTAATGACATGAGAACTAGCTACAGGACTGTTTACTAGAAAAAAAAAGACCTTATAATATTCAATAACTCTTTTTCATTTATTTGCTTTCTGATAAAACTTGATTATATATATATGTATTGTATTCATGGATTTGGTCATACGGCCAAATGTCGGACACAACATGTTCGAAAGCAGAATGCCAGTTCTGCATAATTGCAAATGCAATTGTGTTGAAATGCCAAACATCCCCACTTTTTGAACCATGGTAGCATTTGTTTAGGTGGTAGAGCGGTCGGAAATGTCGAATTCCGAATTTTGTATGACATTCCGACTGTTCGACACCTAAATCTTCGACATCTGTGTTCGAAAAAAAACCCTGTTCGACATTTGGTTGTACGACCAATTCCATGTAAACATATATATTTAACTAACTACCAGTTCAGTTATTCTGAATTAAAGTTGCTACATAAAGGATTAAACTTTGTGCCTTCCTTTTATTTATCACAATATGATACTGTTTGTGATGTTAAAAATTTTAGCAGGTTGCTTAATCTGAAATGTTATTTTGCTAATCAAACAGCGAAAATGATATCTGTATCTAAAAGTGATTTTGTTTTCAAAAAATCTGACTTTGTACCAATATATAACAGCAATGTTAAAGTATTTGAACAAATGGTGCTGAAGGATTTACAAACTAGACAAACTGAAATCTTTAGAAATGTTAACTATAATATATCCAGAGAAGAAAAACTGGCTCTGGATAGATTAAAACAAAATTCACGGATAGTAATCACTAAAGCGGACAAGGGAGGTGCAGTGGTGATATGGGAAAAGAATAAATATGATGCTGAAGCCATAATACAGTTGAGTGATTCTCATTTTTATAGCCAGTTGTGTGCTGATCCTACATCAGAATTTAAAAGTATTGTTGATACATTTTTACAGCAGGCAGTATGTGAGAATTGGATTAGCCCAGAGTTGGTTAAACAGTTACAGGTTGAGTGTCCAACATCTCAATATTATTACATTCTGCCTAAAATACATAAAAAACTGTGTGATCCTCCAGGTAGGCCCATAGTTTCAGGTCGTGGTTCCTTGACAGAACCATTATCTGAGTACCTTGAAAGCAAATTGAAACCTCTTTTAGTGCAGGTGAGAGCTAGGATAAGTGATACCAAACAGTTTTTGAATTTGATGGATGATTTACAACTGTCTAGTGATAGTAAATTAGGGACTCTAGATGTCCAATCTCTGTATACCAGCATTCCGCACTCAGGTGGTATTGAGGCGGTAGAATTTTGGATACAGAGATCAGGACTATATACTATGGATTAGAAGAATTTTTTGGTCTCTTTACTTAAAATAGTTCTTGAGCACAATGCTTTCAAATTTGATAATGAATGGTATTTACAGATAAGAGGGACAGCTATGGGGGCTACTTTTGCCCCTATATATGCTGACCTGTTTATGGGCTACCTGGAGGAATTATTTATCTACAATACTCAGTTTCCTTTCTCTAAACAGCTTATTATGTGGAGACGGTTCCTAGACGATTGTTGGGTTGTATGGAGTGGCAACATAGAAGGCTGGTTAAAATTTAAAGAATATTTAAATTCTAACAACTTTGGTATTAAGTTTGTTGGGAAGTTAGAGTTATTTACAATAGATTTCTTGGATGTAAGTATCACTAAGACAATTGATGGTACTATCATTACTTCCCTATATAGGAAACCTTTTTCAAAAAACTCTTTATTATATGCCACTAGTTGCCACCCTCCCCATACTATTAGGAACATACCCAAGGCACAATTTAGGAGAATAAAGACTATTTGTTCTGATGCAGGTGATTATAACACAATGGCAAAAGATTTATCTTTTAGATTTAAAAATAGGGGTTACAAAACTGGAAATATTAAGGAGGCTTTTGATGCTAATAGGAACCTGGGAAGAGATTTGCTTTTGAAGGATAGTGTAGATGTACCAAAGCAGATATTGAAGGGTGAAAACATTGGTTTATCACTACTTATGCTACTAATACCTATTTAATCAAACAGGTTATTGATAAATATTGGTTTATTCTACACAATGACCCATTATTACATTCTATTTTGGGTAATAAGTGTCATTTTGGATTCAGGAGAGGTAAAAATTTAGGTGAATATTTATCACATTATAAAAAGAGTAAAGCCATTAGTTTATCAGATTCATCTAGGAAGGGTAGCACTTTTTGTGGACACTGCAAATATTGCAATTTAATGTCAAAGACGGTAACTTTTACTTCAGCCAACACTAGTAAGGTTTATGATATCAGATGCTTTATCACATGTAGTACATCATGGGTGGTATATATGGCTTTGTGTAGATGTGGCTCTTTTTATATTGGACAAACTTCATGCCATCTAAAACAAAGGATTGCCACCCATCTTAGTGATATAAAATGTAAGAGGATGAGAAGTGCACTGTATAAGCACATTTTAAATCATCCTGCAGCTCATTTTGTTTTTGTTGGTATAGATAAAGTAAATGATATGATTAAAGGAGATGCACTTAAACACAAAATACTAACTAATAAAGAACGTAGATGGATAGTAAATTTAGGGGCTTTATTCAAGCCGGGCTTGAATGACCATTGGTAAATGTTCCATCTCTGGTTAGATAGTTTGTAGATTGTTTTTTTGCATTCCCACTTTTGTAATTTGTGCATTTTTGCATTTTTTCGTGTTGACTTATACATACATTTCTTCTGTATATTTTTGGATGGGGGTAATGTTTAAGTATATGTGGGTGTGCCTGTGTGTATATATATTTTTTGATATGATGATATGATGTTTGTGCATGTTTTATGCATTAATATAACACATCAGGGTTTAAGTATTGAGACTCATCTGTATGCGTATCCATACACACATGCACACATGAAAATATATATATACATATACTTGGTAGAAGTGTGTGTTAATTTTTGTATCCCCAAACAATAATTTATATTTAAAAATTTTTTGTGTTCCTATTTTAGGATTAACATAATGTAATGACAGGATGTGGTTGTGTCCCTTTTTTATTTTTATTTATATATATATATATATATATATATATATATATATATATATATATATATATATAAATATATCTTTATTGTATATTATTTAATTTATTTATTTTTTTGAGGGATTTATTATGTTATATATAGTGTATTTAGAAGATTTGTATGTTTAGGATACTGTTTATGCCATGATTATTATAGAATAACATTTGGTTTTTATTCTAAAATTGCATCTTTAACTGTATTAGCGAAATATCGCTTTAAGGGAGAGAAGTGTAAATTTGATTGCACGCATATATGCGTGATGTGCCTATACTGCTGCATCACACTGATGACGCTCAGTTAGAGCGAAACCGGTCTGTGGGGCAGACTGTTTTTGGCTTAATAAAGCCTTTACTTCCAAAACGGCCGATTTATTGTCTTTCTTATTTGAGTGCTGGACTTGTTTGGTGTGCTATATATATATATATATATATATATATTACATATGTATATATATATTACATATGTATATATATATATATATATATATATATATATATATATATATATATATATATTACAAATATATATATATATATACATATATGTATATATATATGTAGAGCCAATGACCTTAACCCAGCTATTTCCCTATGCAAGAATGAGAAAATGTGCACTAATTTTTTTTGTCATGTTCTTTTAATTAGATCCCTTTTTTTACATTGCAGTGCCTACATTTCTTAAAACTGAACAAGGAAAAAGAGAGAAAAAGGGAGAAAGAAACAAAATGAATAAACAGAAACACATGTTTATATTATTATCCCTGCTACACTTAAAAATAACCAAAAAAAAAACTTTACTTAATAGCATATACAGAAAATCATGCACCACTTTCATAATACTGTTAAGAAAAAAATGGACTTCCAATTAACTCTCTCCTTCCTTTTCCCCTCTCCCAAGTATTTTTCTGGACATTAATGGCATGAAGTAGGGCATATGATTTAGAAACCCTACAAGTTTAACAAAGTCCAAGAAAGTCCAATATTTCCAGATTTTCTTGTTCTATTCTTGTTCATCTCCCTCTCCCAAACCTTGTCTCTGCTTCACCTCCAGTGCACAATCGATTATTCTTATAGGTTCACAGGTTCATATTAGGCTATCAGCCCTAGGGCTTATACAAGCCTAGCCATAACAATTCCCTGGCTATTTCTTCCCACAATATTTACTTCCCTGGACCCCTGTCTAGCAGGTCGACTGACGTGATCCCTGGGGCGAATTTCCTATTTCCCATCAAATCATCAAGGTTCCTTTTGAAGAGGGCAAAGGAGGCGTTCTGCTTGACATGTATGGGCAGCCTATTCCAGAGTATGGGGAGTCTCTGGGTCAGGAACCTATCCCTCCAGCATGTTTTGTTCATTGTGATGACAAGGTTTAGATCCCTGGAGCATGTGGCTATGAGGGATTGGGATTTCTTTAAGTGGAGCATGTCCAACAGCTCAGGGTTTGACATGACCTTGTATGTAAAGCAGAGATTGCCTCTGAGTAGACTGTATGCCACAGAGTATAGCTGGAGTTTTTTTAGACAGTCAGCATAGGGCATCTGCTTTAGGTCTGTGATTCTCTTAGTGAGGTATTTCTGCAGCCTTTCCAGCTGTTGCAGATGTCTTTTGAGGCACATACCAAACAGGGCATTGTACTCTATAATGGGTCTAATGAGAGAGGAGTACAGTGGGACAATGACCTCCTTTTTTCTGGATGAAAAGCCCTTAGTAATGAGGTGTGCCACATAGAAGGATTTCCTGACTGTTGTGGTGATGTGGTTATCGAAGGTGAGACCACTCTCCATCTGTGTCCCTAAGTCTCTCATCACACTTTTGGTGTTTAGTGTGCTGCCACCTATGTGGCAATTCATGGGTACATGTTTTTTACTAAAGGGGATAACTATACATTTCTTGGCATTAAGCTTGAGCCCATAGCTCTGGCACCAAGCATCTGTTTCTGTAAGGCCCTTTTGTAGAATATCCACATCATTTGGGGATTCAATAATGGCTCCTGGTTTGCAGTCATCTGTAACTTTTTTAGCTAGAGTCCCTTAGTGTTGGCCTGTACTTCAGAGAAGTAGATGCCAAACAAGAGCTGTCCCAGGACTGAACCCTGAGGTACTCCACTTGTCTGGAGTTGGATTCGGAGTCGCCTACTTTTACAGTCGGGGCTCTGCCAGTAAGCCAGTTGGGAACCCATTGAGTGATGTAGGGATTTATGCCCAGCTTAGTAAGTTTATCTATGATTCCAGAATGGGTGATGGTATTGAAGGCCTTGCTAAGGTCCAGATAGGCTGTGTATACCACCTTACCCACGTCCACAGCTTTGGAGACTGATTTGAAGAAGTCAATCAGGTTCAGGAGACAAGATCGGCCCTTCACGAACCCAAACTGGGTGGGGTCCAGTGTTTGAAAGTTGCCAATGTCTTTGTTTATAAGTTCCATGATAATGCATTCCATGCCCTTGCAGATCAGGTTCATCAGACTGTTTGGACGGTAGTTCCACAGATCCATGGTGGATCCCCCCTTGTGGAGTGGGATAACTGTAGCTGTGCGCCACTCAGTGGGCACGAAGCCTGAGGTAAGGCTATGATTAAACATGACACTTAGGTGAGGTGCCAGTTAATTTTGTAATTCATGTAGTACACAGCCCGGGATGTCATCTGGTCCCATAAATGCTGTATTCTTAGCTTTGGAGAGTGCAGTTTCTACCTGTGTGGCCATGATTACCGAAAGTTGGCAATATTTTGGTATTGAGATGGGCACTTTAGGGGGTGAGAGGGGGGTGAAGTTGGCACTAAATCGATCTGCCAGGATATTGGCAATATCCTTGGGATCAGTATATTTAATGCCATTCTGTTGTAGCTCAGAACAGATCTGAGCATTGCCATTCAGATTCTTGACATAACTATAGAATGTCTTGTGGTTGTCTTTGGAATCTTTGGCAATTTTATTTTTGTAACTAGCTTTGGAGGATTTTATGAGGGATCTCAACTTCTTACTGAGGCTGCTAAGGAAGTTTTTTGCATCCTGGGATTTTCCTCTTTTCTGCAACAGTTTCTTCCTTCTGTTGTATAGTTTGTTTAAGGCAGGGGACCACCAGATTGGCTTCCTTTTTTTGGAGGAAAGCATCTTGGTTCTATTTGGGATGTCACAATTCATGCATGAGTGGATGTGCTCGTACAGTACCTTAGTATAGGATTCAGCAATCAAACTTTCAGCTCCCATCTGTATAGCTGCCATGAAGTTTGTCACTTCTGACTTAAGTAGCATGAAGTTGGCTTTGGAGAAGTTTTTTACGGAGGTTTCCTTACTGGGGGTGGGGGTGGGATGTGAATGTCAAGAGTGATTTGCTTATGGTCAGACCTGACCAATGAGGGGGTGACCACTGGTATGGAACATCTATCTCCCATGTTCTACTCAACTCCTGTGCTTTTTTTCTCCTCTCTCAAGCAATTTCTGTTGAAAAACTGGGAAATGTTTCACTACCACAGTCTCTCTGTGGTCTTTATTACCAGAAGAGCAATAAGCAGAATCGCTTTCTGTTTCCCATCTCACTTTTTGTTGGACACTCTTGTATTTCTTCCTTAGCATGTACTTCATCAAAAATGTTTTGTTCCTCCAGGAAAAATATTTTAAAGATAGCTAGATACAACAGTTTGAATCTCATGCCTGCTTCTTGACATTCCCTATATAATGGAATAAATGTATTCCTCTTCTGCCTGGTGTACAATGATTAGTCATTCTCCACAAATACTCTGCTGTCTCCAGCATTTAGTTATTTGTCCTTCTGCCATAGTTTTGTCAGAATCAACTCCTCCTACTGGTAAGATTTCATTTGTACTATTTAAGGTCTAGGTTGTTTTCTCATAGCCAGGTTTGAAACGTACACGCAATGTGCCCTTTCAATTAACAATTCCTAATGTGGAATAACCAGTCCTATTGTTTATTTGTGCTTTCATTAAATTAATGCAGTCTGTTCATTCCAGCTTCTAAGGTAGAGCAGAAAATCTGAAGTTTTCTCTACGTGCTCTGTCCTCTAATTCTATTCTTTTTTGAAAGATATATTTTTGTCCAATTTCATATTCAGCAGCCTTTGCATTTCAACCTCTGAGTTTTGCAGTTTTATCATCTCATCTGAGTATCTGTTTAAAGCTTCTTCCATTTTTTTCCAGCCTTTTATAGTTTGAGTTAATATGGTTCATCAGTGTTTCATTTATTTTAGTCAGGTCTCTGTGGAATTGTTTTATACTTTCCTCGAGGTTACTGGTAGTTATGTTTGGACTTTGCACTTCTTTTTGCTGAACAGCTACAGTATGTTTCCCAGTCAGTGTTGTTTCATCACCTTTTGTAGCTGATTTTCCTTCAGGTCTTCTGTATTTCTTTTTTCCTGGCATTCAGGCAGTGTACTTACTAGTTAGTTACTGAAATCAACTCAGAAATCCAGGTCCATTGGTTTATCTGCTAAGTTTCTGTTTTCACACTGGGAGAGCCAGAATTAACCTCTCTATTGGCTCATGCTTTGAGGAACAACTATGATACAGAACACATCTGAATGCAGTTAGTTTCTGTCATTATATATTTAATTGTTATAAAACAGAACTCTGCAGTCTGCTGGCTCTATTATGTAGACAGATGACGCAGTTATTACAGCCTCGACTGTCCAAACTCTATTAGGAGGTCCAGAAGCTGGAGGGGCCCCTCACAGAAGGTGTGGCTCACTTTTAATTCAGACTTGTCCATCCTGGTGTGAGTAAGAAAGAGACATTGGGCCTCCTACTGTACTACCAGCTACTGGAGTTTGGGTGATAGTGCAGTACTGCAGGAAGGGGGAGGCTAGCCAGTTGTTTTTCAAGCAGGTCTGTCTGTAATCTTTACATGGAACCAGAATCTGTATGGAAGTGAAGTACATATATTCCTGTAGACAAGCATTACATGATTCATTTGGACAGTTACTAGTCACCCCAGGAATAAATAAAAAGTTTATTTCCCACCCCTAACTGTACTGCATAATTATCTGTTCCTCAGCTGTTAGACTCCAGTTAGTCCCCGCTGCCAAATGGGGAGTTAAAACTGACTGAGATGGTCACACAAGATATGATAGTTATGGGGATTGTAGAGCTGCATAAGAATAGAAAGACCAAAAAGAGAGCATGAAGGATTAAAGCTAAACTTGCTTATGATTACAGAAGCTTGTTGTTCTAAGTTTGGGGTGAAGCAGGCACCTAACCCAAGCACTGCTGGCAGTTAGTACAGAGGGCTAAAGCTCTAACTTGTTAATGAACAGCTTCCTAGGCCAACTACAGTAGAAAGTACTACTACTGTAGAAAGTAGTTTGCTGCAGTACCACCAACTAAGCACTTAATTGATTCAGCTAGATGTTAATTTATAGTATTAGCATTTATTCACTTCTAAGTGCTGGTACTGTAATAATGCATCAGCAACTGCAAATTGTGCTCCATAACTCATTGTGCCCAGCACAGTTGCCCTATTTGCCCCACCCTAGCTACACTTTTGTTCTTGCTGTTTTAGTCTAGCTTTTTTGACAGCCTTTCATTATACTGTCTTTGGTGATAAAGTATGCTCTTTTTTTGGCAAATTTCATCTATTAAGACACACTGAGTGCTTCTATTGGTTAGGAAGGGGAACCAAGCAACAGTCAGAATGATTCGAAATGTTCTAAATATTGTGGGATTAGAAGGTATGTGTTTGTTTTGAAACTTGACTAACATTTAGGTGAAAAAAAAGGGAAAAATGCTACAGTTATGCTTTTATCAGATTCTGACCAGGGCACATTCTTTCTGCACAATACTTCTAAAGTCTGAGTTCTGGAATCCTTAGTGCAAAAATAAAAGGGGAATCTAGGAAGTTATGCGTATTTATTGTTATGTATTGTTACAGAGTCTACAGCAGGAAAGTTTTCCACAACATAGGCTGAATCCTATTTTCTTCTCCCACCCACCAGTTCACAGATCAACATATGTTGCTGTAAAAGATTATGATCAGCTCACAGTAGACATGTCATGCACAACTCTTTCACACCCGTAATCCTTCTCCATGGCACTAGGACTCAAGTAATGTATAAAACAGTTGACAACATCTTCCTTTTTTTGTTTTATTTTTTAATTGTTCTGCCAGCACCAGTGGCACTGACATCTGTGTTTCAGATGTTAGTTTATTTTGCTTGTAGACCATTGCCTAATCCACTTTTGTTTATGTACCTGACATTGCTAGCAGTGATGTCTGCCAACCAGCAGTAAGTTTATCTGGTGGACGTGTATCTGACATTGATTATGCTGTCACTGAAGTTGCATATATCAGCCACTTATCTCTCACCTGGGTCCTTCTAGCATACATTTATTGGACTTTTAGCTCACTCAGGCCACAGTTCTGCCACATTGATGGCACCTGAATGATATTGTATCTTGGCTGTGACATTTTTATGGCTCCTTTTCTTCCACTAGGTTATTCCTTGAGCTTCCAGTTACATGCATTTCAAACTGAGATCCCTGCTTTTGGAAGACATGTTGTGAGCACTGTTCCTGAATACTAACATGCTTAAAGACATTGAAAGTGTCTCAGAAAAACTAATTGAGTTAATTAATTAATTGACAATGGAGGCTAGACTCTCGCATACAGACAGAAAAAGCAACAAACATGTTGACAGTGTCTCACACACATCACTCACCTCGCCCACAAAGGGCCAAACACACAGGCCCAGATATGCAGAGGCGTTTACATGTAACTTATCCAAACCTTCAAATGCCTCTCAGGCACACTCTGCATGCACACAAACAAGACAATTCCCATTACAACATGTAAAGACAGATCTCATTGTGTCTCAACTACCTAGCCCATGAGGGAAAATACTCTACAAACCAATATTCTGGTCACAGGAGACTCCATTGTGAGAAATACTGATGCCCCTCTTACCAGTTGGATAAGGAGTGTGCTACAGTTAGTTTCCTGTCAGGGGACAGAATCCACCAGATCACACAAGCACTCAGATCACTTACCCCTAAGTATCCTCTAAGTACCAGTATGACTCAGTCATAGTCCATGTGAGTGTGAATGACCTGAGAAGTAAAATGATTGACTTTAGCAATTAGCTTTGCTACTGCCATCCTTTGAATCATTTCAGAGTGGTCCAGTACTTATCAGCTAGGGAGAACATGGTTGACAGGCCATGCTGCTTTGCCAGGGATGGTCTTCACCTGTCACTTCTAGGCTTTTAGATATTGGTCAAAACATTATCCACCCCTATAGTGCCATTTTTGGGCATTGTCAAACAGAAAAACCTTCCAACATAACACAATGTACTCAGGACAAGGTAAAGGTCTTACTGCTCAATGCTAGGAGTCTCAGCAAGATACTGCACTCTGTGGAAGCTCTCCTCACCCTGGAGAATGCTGACATCTGTGCAGTTACTGAAACATGGTTCAAAGCCATAGAAAGCACTCCAGCAGTGCATAGCCACAAATGCCTTTCATACATTCCAACCACCTGTTGAACATGAAAGAGCAAAAGGTGGAGATGTATCTTTCTACATAAAGGATAAGCAAACCTCAAGGCTGGTCAAACAATATGACAAGCATGAGTTACTCCATGTCCAACTAACCATGGGAAAAACCCATTACCCTCTTCCTGCTAGTTACAGGTCAATCACCATGAACTAGGACATCCATACGTGATACCTGAAGTCACTAGAATCACTCCCCATCCAGCCCAATATCATAGTTATGAGTGATTTTAACTACCCTTCCATTACTAGGGAGGCATACATGACCACTAACATGCAGTCCCACAGATTTCTTTACTTTGTAAATTCAAATGTCTTGAGGCAGCTAGGCTTCACTCCCACTGGGGGAACAAATATCCTAGATCTGGTACTCACAAATATGGGAGAGTGCTGCACCCCACCAGTGTGATGTCCTCACTGGTAAGATCAAACCACAAAGTGGTCTTCCTTGAAATAAAGGTAAAACTAGTCCCCTAACCCCAAAAACATTAAGAACTTCTCTAAGGTAAATTCTCTCATATTAAGGAACAACATAGCTAGTTTCCAAGCTCCTCAAAAATCCAGAAAACACAGAAAACTCTGCAGAGGCATACACAAAAGCCCTCTACAACCATATAAACAAATGCATAGAAATGATATTACAGTACCGAAATAAGCCCTGGTCAAACACAAAACACAAAAACAAGCCACCCGGGTGGACCCCTGGTATTAATAGGTTTTTCAACAAAAGAAAGAAAATCCTGTGAAGAAGTAAGAGGCAATATGCACAACAGAGCAAAAAGTCCCTCAGTCTAAACAAGTGAATCAGGGAACTAGTCAAGTCTCAGAAAGCAGATTTTGAGGTAAAAATAGCTTCCAAAGCTAAGGGTAACCATATGGCATTTTTCAGTTATGTCTGCAATCTTAAGGGCAACACCCAACAATGTGTGGAATTTGTTTTCGATGGCATCAGCTATACTCTGACAGAAGATATACCATATCTGCTGGCTGAAATATAGAGCTCAAATTTCACCTCCAGTTCTACCCCAAGAAATACTCTTCACCATTCAACCTCTAATTATCACCAAAGAACAGATTGCCACTGTGCTCTCTAAAGCTAAAAACAAGGCTTTTGTGGGGCCTGACTGTATACCAGGTTGCCTCTTAAGCAGTTTAAATCAAGGCTTATCAGGCCCATTAGGATCCCACAACCTCTGGACTGGCCTTGTCCCATTAGAGTGGAGGACAGCAGCAGTCATCCCTATGCATATTTGTAAGTCAAAGAGTACGAGAAATACAAAGTCTAGGAACCTGAATTTTGACTGTAACTTAAGCAGAACCTGTTGGAGAGACAGATATGTGTCCCAGAGACCGCCCCTTTTTTGGAATAGGCTTCCCATCCATGTGAAACTGAGTTCATCTATTACCCAGTTTAAAAGCAACTTAGATCAGTGGATGGAGAATAGGAAATTTACTTCAGGCCTGGAACCTATGTTCCGTATGCAGAGGTAGCTTATAAATGCCTGGCTCTGTGTCCTATTTTGATACAGGACATCATTTTTCTTTCAGGAAAACTTAGCTAGGCTACCTCCCCTGGTTCATTAGTGTAATAACAGTTTATGAATCTGTAAAGGGGTCCATCTACTGATCTGGGAAATTACAAACCCATAAACTTGGCAAGTATATGTAAGGCCATGGAAAGAATAATCATGGACCTGATAAATAATGAGATAGATTTGGGTCCAGTGTTTGGAGATTTTCTATTTGGCTTTCTTAAGGGCAGGTCATGCCTACTGAATCTGGTGAATTTCTTTGAGAAAGTCACTGAGGCCATTTATGATGGAAAAACAGTACATATCACCTACCTCATCATTTGACATGATTCCCCACTCAGGTATTATAAATAAGCTCATAAAACTGGGCATAAATCTTTACATCGCAAGAAGGATAGCCAGTTGGCTCATGGACAGGAACATGTAGTTAAAGTGGGTGAATCCAGATCCAGTAAGAAGCCAGTTACTAATGGCATATCACAAGACTCAGTGCTGGAACCACTGCTGCATGGAATATACATCTCTGAAATCAATGTGGAAGGCCTGCAGATGGCAAAGTTTGCTGTTGACTACAAGCTGGGGGCAATCATTGAATCCCCAATGATGTAAATATCCTTCAGGTGGGTATAGATCAGACAAATGATTAGTGCCAGAACCATGACCTAAAACTAAATGTGAAAAAATGCATTATCATACCCTTTGGGAAGTTAAATACCTCTGTAAATTATAAAATCAGTAGCACACCCCTAAGAGTAGGCTTGGAGATGAGAGATCTAGGTACACAGATAGATAGTAGCCTGAAATTTGACTGCCATGTGTCCACAGTGGTGAGGATGTCCTATGTGGAACAACCTCTAACCAAAGATATGGCATCCAGATCCAAGCAAATTATAATCCCGCTGTACTCAGCCCTCATTAGCTCAATAATTGAGTACAGTATGCCATTTGGCATGTATTTGACTAGGCACTTAAAGCAGCTGGAGCAATTTCAGAAATTCCACACAAAGAAAATACAGGGTGTAAACAACATGTCATTTATGGATAGACTAAAAGTCTTAACCCTTTCCTCTGTCTCCTGCCGACTAATAACAGGTTAGGTATGCTTGACCTACAAGGCACTCTCAAATCCAGCCCTGATGGAGCTGTTACACATCTGCAAGTCAAACAGCAAAAGGGTCACCCAATCTAAGGATGTAAACTTGGTGAGCGACTCAACAGAATATGTTGGAGAGGCAGACGTGTATCAGAGATTGCTTCTTCTTTGGAACAGTCTTCTTATTCACATCAAGCCCTTCCATGGCAGTCGTCAAATGCAGTTTGGCTCAAAGGATGGGAGATCACAAATTCACACCTGGGGTAGCACCTATGTTCCTTATGGATTGGGGCAATCTATAAGATATTCAAGCAGTAGACACAAGTCCATGCCATATTTTTGCCCCTAGGGGCTATATATTGGGGAAAAGTGGGTTAGATTGGCTAGGATTATAAGAGCTCTGAAATCATTAGTCTAGTAACCTGCTGTAAACCTATGAGCACCATTCCTTGCTCTGGCAGCATGCAACATTTTAAGTCCCGCAAAAATCAGCCCGTGTATTGTAAAATGGATAACAAACTGTCTGGAAGACATTTCAGGTTGCAGATTCCTCATCTTAAGGTATGAAAATGACCAGTGGTGTCCCTCTGGGCTCAGTTCTGGGACCTGTTTTCTTTGGTATTTATTTCTTAGATCACCAGATAGAGAGTCAAGACCTCTGGATGATAAAGTTTTCATACAGATCACAGGTCTAAGGTCCCTAAGTTTCCTTTAATCATTGTCATGTAGATTTTTTGAGGGGAGATCTCTATAGGGCTAGAAACCTAGCAGTCTGAGCATTGGCTGTAGGTGATTGTCACTGTTGAAGTGACACCCTCTTCCCATGTGCAAAATGGTGAAAAAAGGGATTGTTGATGGATGATGGATTTCTGTCTTGCTTGACACCATTAGAGACCTGATTGTCCTGGGCATCCTGTTTCTCAGAAAGTCCAATATCTGTAGCAGTACTATTAACAGGGGCCTAAATTTTACCTACCTATAAATAAAACAAGGTGGAGGGACATGTTTACACCCAAGCTCCTCCAACAGAGCTAGATCATGTTCAAATCAGGGCCTAGGAGGGTGATGGACTGGACCCCCCCCCCCGGAACACACCAAAGCACCCCCACAGTCCTCCCCCTGCAACTATTCTAGTGTCCTATTACTTGGCTATTTCTCCCCATTTAACCAAGAACCAAAAACCACAAATGGAAAAATCACAGGATAAGGTGCCCCAATCGATGTGAAGACGCTGTGGAGTACAACAAAGCTGCCGCTCACCAAAAGAATCCAAGGCCCATAAACGTTTCAAATACTTTATTAAATAACACAAACAGGAAAAAACGTCGACCTAGGTTTCGTCCGTTGTACGAACTTCATCAGAACACATCTTACTGCATTTAAATTCCTTATATACATGCACAAGGTACTAAGTGAGCCTATGGACCAATGAAATTCGTGTGAATCGTAAACAGTAATTAATTAATCAGTTGAAACCAGCAATACAAAGAAATTTACCCTATGTTTAAACTAAATTAAATAAATAAAATTATTAAATAAATTCATTAAATTTGACCCCTCCTGTTAGTATAATACATGATAAATGTGAACCCTAAAAACTATTATTAAGCATAAAAACTGAAGATAAAATTAAATATATATATATATAGTGTAAACGACTATCGACCAATACATTAAAACCTGCAATGCCATTCGACCACATAGCTAAGCACAATATAATACAGAATAGTATAGGTGTACCAAATAAATGATACTTAAATATTAAATGTTAAGCTGTATTATATTAAATTGATACAATTGTGTATATTGTAAAAAATAGAATGCTTAATAATAGTTTTTAGGGTTCACATTTATCATGTATTATACTAACAGGAGGGGTCAAATTTAATTAATTTATTTAATAATTTTATTTATTTAATTTAGTTTAAACATAGGGTAAATTTCTTTGTATTGCTGGTTTCAACTGATTAATTAATTACTGTTTACGATTCACACGAATTTCATTGGTCCATAGGCTCACTTAGTACCTTGTGCATGTATATAAGGAATTTAAATGCAGTAAGATGTGTTCTGATGAAGTTCGTACAACGGACGAAACCTAGGTCGACGTTTTTTCCTGTTTGTGTTATTTAATAAAGTATTTGGAACGTTTATGGGCCTTGGATTCTTTTGGTGAGCGGCAGCTTTGTTGTACTCCACAGCGTCTTCACATCGATTGGGGCACCTTATCCTGTGATTTTTCTATTTCTCCCCATTTAGCACAAACACTGTTCAAACCTGTCTGTGCATACTGTTTTATTTTTTTACTTCTACAATGATTACAGATATTGGGATTTAATTTAAAACGTTTATTTCAGATTTTATAGCACAATCACTGATAGATGTTTGCTAAACAAAACTATTGTCTCACAATTAAAGCAGACTTGGCATTAACAGTAAATTTTTTTACCCTCAAAACGTGCATTCATTCAAACAGCATTGAAAGCCACATTCAAAGAAAATGCATCTGGCCAGTGGTGGATTAAGTTTACCTTTGGCTGTATTTAAACCAGAGGCCCCTTGCACACATTTTTAGGATCATGCATGCATACATGCATGTGCTCTTTGGTTCACCTTTCCTGATTGTATTAAATTATGTTGCTTTTATGATACAGCAACACATATTAGAATGTCTTTTATATTTGTAGCTTTGAACTTTTTTCCAGTAAGCAATGAAACAAAACATATGAACCATTAATGACAAAACTGCCCATTCAGAATTCAACCATAAAAGTACACTAAACGTATGTCATTATAATCCACCAGTATCAGACAATAATGCTCAATCTCTGCAGAAGTAATAGTTACTTGAATATTTCCACACTAAAAAGATCTGTAACTATTGAAGAGGTTGTTGCTTGGAAACAACTTTATATTTCATTGATTCATGTATAAATTCAGTGCCTGCTGCCCTTGAAGAATAAATTGCATATGTTATATTAAAAAAAATTTTGGTAAGATGGTGATATTGCAATAGAGAATGGACGGCAAACCAACAAAGTGTTCATAATTATTAGGCATCTCATCCAAAGGAGGACACACTCAGGACTGCAGTACCTCCACCACACCCTTAAAGTACAACACAGTATCAGCAGTCCATCTACATGGTGTGGGAGTAGAACCCACAGCCTTCTACATCAAAAGCACGTATGCCACTTGTTGTGCTACTAACACCACTTCCAAATTAAATAGCACAATGATGACCATTTGCTAAACAAAACAGTTGCACATTGAAAATAGCATAAAAACAATAAACTTCCCTTCCCTTGAAGCTCACAATTCCTTGAAAATGCACTGAAGCTGACAGTTCCTTGAAAATGCATGGAAAACTCAGATTTCCTTGAAAATACACTGAAAAACTCACAGTTCCTTGACGATGCACTGAAAAACTCACAGTTCCTTGAACATGCATTGAGGTAGTTCATACCTCTCAACTATTAAGATTTCTGCAGAATGTCCAGATTTTTGCCATATGTATTTGGTCTGCTTCTCTTAAAATATGTGTGCTTTCTGACAAACTACAGAGAATGAAGTCACTAAATGACACACATTTGAATTTTAGACTTCATATCTTTCAGAAAATGAATGCTAACACCAAACATGTTATTCTATCAACATTCTAACTTTGTAAGAGCAATATTTAAAATATGTCCCTGTTTTTGCATGTTTGTCTTCCTGTTATTTAAGAGTAGAAGATTCATGCGCTTGTCGCTTATAGCCAGATTACAAGGTATGAGCCTGGATAAATTAACTAAGCTGCCATTCTTAACCAGGGCATTTCACACACACACATACACACACACACTCACACTTGGAACTTTGAGTGTTATGCAGCAGACAAAAATGTTTTGTTTTATTGCATGCAGTCTGCTCTAATATGCCAGTACCTTATGGAAATATCTGTTGTCCTGTTCTCTGGGAATGTAAAGAAACAAATAGCTCTGCATGTGTTGTATGCTTTGACTCCGGGATGTAAGGTAAAACAGGTGTGCATGAGTATGCACACACGGATGCAAAGGCATTCTCAAAGAAGAGCACCCTTTAAGGTAAAATAGGTGTGCATGAGTATGCACACACGGATGCAAAGGCATTCTCAAAGAAGAGCACCCTTAAAGAAGAAATGGCATGCAGTTCTTTTCTTTACTTTCTAATTAAAAAGTAATGTGGCAGACCCCCTAGCCAGCAGGGGCCCTCCCAGCTAAAGGCCCTAGACGACTGTCAAGTTCAACTAGTGCTGGATCCAGATCTGCCTTCCAACCTCTGGAATAAATTTCCTCTACATGTAAGCTGTGTAACTCGCAACCTGCCTTTAAACATAAACTAGATTACTAGATGGCTATCAACAAACTTATTCCAGGATTGACTGGTATGGCAGTCTTGGAAAAAGGAGGTTTGGCCTGAGGGAGGGTACCAGCATGTCATTAACAGTCACAGGAATCAGTGGCCTTGGAATGCCAATGAATCTTTAAAACCCAATAAATTTTATCCATAAAATAAATCATTAATTTTCAGCTGTCTGTGCTACAAGAAAAAAATAAATTCCAAATTGCCAAATCAAAATTTACTGGAAAATGCTTACCGTTTACATTAGCAGATTTGATTTCACCAACATATTAATTCCCAGTTTTAGATTTAAGTTTGTGAAAACTCATATGAAATTTAGTTTTTAGTCACTTGTTTTGCTGAAAAAGTATTGCATATGGAAATTTAAATGTACTTGACTGTGAACAAGAAAGTGAACTTTGCACGGGCAGATGGGCAGATGCATACTTCTCACCTGTCTTTGACTTTACCTCCTGTTTTTGCCCTGAATCTCAAAAAAATGTTTTTCTGTAATCTTTTTTACCATAAAATCAGTCAGTAATGCCAGACAGAGTTTCGTATGTGAGATTGTACAAAAATTCATGTTGATGCAAAACTTTTTGTTTTCTAAATTTTTTAAATTAAGAGTAATATTTAAAATAGGCCCCCAGTTTGTGGATTTTGTCCCCCATTATTTTTTTGCTTTGCCCTTGATTCTTGAGTAAAGACATTGAGAACTATGCATAGATAGATATATGTACTAAATGTTACAGTGATACAGAAAAATAGCACAGAATAACAGTAGCAGAGCTTAGTACCGAAAATAAATGCCTGAAAAACAAGTTCAGGAAAATGAATGAATAAATAAGGTACTGGTACAGAATGTGGGAACAATGGCACAAAACAGTATGCTTGTACGCTTTTCATTGTATTGTTTTGCTTCCTGTCTGAGGAGCTCTCATTTTTGATGCTTTGGGAAGCGGAAAAAGGATGAAGCTATTAACAGCCGATTGCTTCTGTGTCCCCATAACCCATGACAGGTAGTGAATCAACTAAGAATGTCTCAAGATACTGTGAGCACAAAAGAGGGACCTGGATGTGAAAACATAGAACAGCTGGTATTGGCTCTGTGGCCTAGAGATTTTGCCGTGAATGTACCTCAGCTGAATGGATTTGAGCAAACAGTATTCGTGCATGAGTAGTTGGCAGGAGAGGGATGGAAGTAAATAGCCAATAACAACCTACCCATCTGGCTTGATTGTTATGAGTGATCTGCTTTGGGGGGAGAGATGGAGCTGGAGATTGCAGCTGTCACACAAGGAATACTGAATGATAGTGCTGGGAGCCTGCAAAAGATTCCCTATATTCTAGCTGGAAGAATGAATTGGCTGAAGGCAGTAACAGAGCTTCATCAAATTACACTGTCCCTGGCTAGAGCTGATCAAAATATTTTATATATCTGCTTTAAACTTTTTCATTGCTTTGCAATGAAAAAATGGGAGTCCGTTCTGTTAAAGAATTATCTTTACAACTCTTCTGCCTGGGGGTATAATCAGTACAGTTTGCTAGGTGTATAAAAATATTTGTGCAAATACTGCCAACCGAAAAACCTATATTTATGAGAGATTCTTGCATATCTAGGTATTGTAATTATATGTCATTTGTCATTTCCAAATTTTTCCCAGGTTACTTTCCCGTCATCTCTTTAGCTTATTTGTTTCTCCAAAATAAGTATAATATGTCTTCAATTAAATAGGTTCATAGGTAGGTACTATGCTATCTGCCAAAGGGCATTTATAAGCCTAGCCAGACTGCGTCGGCTTTTGCTGCCCCATTGATTAATTAACTGATCCTCTGTCAAGCAGAGCCAGTGAAGTGATCCCAGGGGTGTAGTTTCTGTTACCCATCCACTCGTCAAGGTTTCTCTTGAAGAGTTGTAGTGAGGGGCTCTGCCTGATGTAATTTGGAATTTTGTTCCAAAGCATGGGGAGTCTCTGTGACAAGGAATCTATCCCTCCAGCATGTTCTATTTATTGTTGGGATGAGGTTTAGCTCACTAGAGCACGTGGCTCGCAGTGACTTGAATTTCCTTAGGTGGAGCATGTCTATCAATTCTGAGTTGGACATGGCTTTGTAAGTCAGGCAGAGATCACCTCTGAGTAAGCGATATGCCATTGAGTACAGCCAGAGTTTTTTCAGTCAGGCTGCATAAGACGTATGTTTGAGACCAGTAATCCACCTGGTGAGGTACTTTTGTGGTCTTTCCAGCTGTTGGAAGTGTCTTGTGAGGTACATCCCAAATGGGGCATTGTACTCTATGATGGGTCTAATGAGTGAAGAGTAGAGGGGCTCTATAACCTCTTTATTTCTAGATGCAAACCCTTTAGTAATTAGATGGGCCACATAGAAAGATTTCCTAACTACTTTGGCAATATGATTGTCAAAGGAGAGATTACTGTCTACCTGGGTCCCCAGATCTCTTATTACCTCTTCTGTATTAAGGGGGCTGCCACCTATGTGGTAATTCATGGGTGTTTTGTTTTTCCCAAATGGGATGACTATGCATTTTTTGGCATTTAGCTTGAGGCCTTGACTTTGACACCAGGTGTCTGTCTCAGTAAGGCCCTTTTGGAGGATGTCCGTGTCAGCTGGAGAGTCAGTTATGACTCCCAGTTTGCAGTCATCGGCGAAGTTGGTTAGCCATAGTGCTCCTGTGTTTGCCTGTATCTCTGAGAAGTATATGCCGAATAGTAGAGGTCCCAGGACCCAGACTTGTGGGACACCACTTGTGACTGGTTTAGAGTCGGACCTGGAGCCCGCTATTCTTACACTGTGAGTTCTGTCTGTAAGCAAGTTGGCAACCTATCTCATGACGTAGGGGTTTATGTTCAGGCTGGTGAGTTTTTCTGTAATACCCGAGTGTGGAATGGTGTTGAAAGCCTTGGTGAGGTCAAGGTAGGCTGTGTGAACCACCTTTCCCTTGTCTATGGCCTTGGTGGCTGTCTCGAAGAAGTCCGCCAGGTTTAGTAGGCATGATCTGCCCTTAACAAAGCCGAACTGGGTCAGATCAAGTGTTTGGAGGTCCCCAAATGTAGCTATTTTGATAACCTCTTAGCAGATATTCTTCTATTGGCCCTGTCAAATACTTCAAAAAGGGGAGTTTTTGATTTTATGAATTTCTGATGCCCTTAGTGTACTACTGTTCATCTGATTGCACTGATTCTAAATTATTTATGTATGTCTGTTAAATGACTGCACAGAGCTGGAAGTATGGTTGAGTCGTCTATTTAGTTGTAAGATCCGAATGCCCCCACATACACATTAGCACCTAATGTCCTGTACTTCCTCACAGTTTAGATAGCATGAGGCTAATTGGGTATTTATTTAAAAAATATTTTGTTTCATTGGAGTCAAAAATGATTAAATGCAGTCACATTTTCAAATTACTATCTATTTTAAATCACAATGTTCTTTGTTATAGACCCAGTCTTGGGGGGTGGCATCCTCTGGCATTCAGGATAGCACTCTGCCAGGCTGAGTCAAAGCCCATTTTCAGAGGAGGCCCACAAAGAAAAGTTCCAGACATACTACAAATTTTGGGTCTATATTATGTCAGCAAAACAGCATTACAGCAATTGCCATTTCACCGACACATATAGTCCGAAATCTTAAAAGAGCAAAACTCCAGTTCGCCCATTTTTTCCCACAGAAAAAAATCTGTGAACCAACAAAATGCAACATACCACTTAAAACATTACAAAGCAGGATGCTTTGCCCCCCCACACCCCCCAGTGTGGGGGACTCCCCCCCCCACACCCCCTAACTAAATATAACAAGTCCGAGATCTCACTACAGTCGGGTAAAGGGCAATGTCACTGCTCAGGCTAAGCAATTTCTTTCCCTAGGAAAGAAATCGCTGACCTGAGCTTTCGCTCTTTTCTGATTTCAGTCTGTATGTGTTGGCGAAACGGCATTTGCTGTAATACCGTTTTGCTGACATAATATAGGCCCACTCATTTTTACGTGCATAATAAAACTTGAGAAATGTTTCAAAACTAATATCAAATATTTATATCAATTGTCAATAATAAGGAATTATAATAACGTAATAGTAATATAATTAATGAACATACTTACATAATAAGCAATGTTAATGGGCACTCGTACACAATTAGTCATCGGAAAGGTTTGAGTAGGCTGGAGTAATATAAAGTACACAATGTATTGCTGATTAAGTTTGTATGCAAGAGTGAGTACTGAAAGAAAAGGCATTTAAGGTAGAGATAATGGGTGGCACAGTGGCACAGAGGATAGCTTTGTCGCCTCACAGCAAGTGGTTTCCTGGTCCGATTCTTGGCTAGGATGCTTTCTGTGTGGAGTCTGTATGTCCTCCCTGTGTTTCTGTGGGTTTTCTCTGGGTGCTCCAGTTTCCTCCCACATTCCAAATACATGAAGTAGGTAGATTGGACACACCCTATGTTGGCCATAGGTGTGACTGTATGTGTGAGTATTGGGTGTGGAAGAACAAACATGGCAGGGCTAGCCATCTGGCAGTGTGAAAATTGGATGCAGATTTTCCCTGTTGAGGTGACAACCTGACCAAATGTGAAAAAATGGGAGGAATGAGTTGAAGATGGATGGCTGGATATACATGGTGGGTTCAAAAACAGGTGCAGTTGTAAAGCAAGTTATTGATTAGGTAGATTTTTAGATTGTAAAGAAATCCTATGAAGGTTTAGTTCTTCTCTCAGATCAGGTGAAATATCATTCCATATTTTAGCTGTATGAACTGAAGAGAGAATGTTACCATAATGATTGCTAGATTTTATTACTTCAAGCAGTTTTGGCTCTGGAAGCTAATGTTTCTATGTGCAGAATATTTGATGATTTATGAAAAGATAGATGGACTTAATATATTTGCATAGTATGTTGAGCAAGCTGTTTAGCTTATGTAGACTGTTTTATTAGTAACACCCAGTTAATTTTATGTACAGAAGAGCAGTGAGGAGTTTAGGTAGAAGTATTTGCCACACATTTGGCAATTTTATTGTATGATTGCTCAAGTTTTTGGAGATGTGTTTTGGGACTGTTTGCTAGAATGGATGAGCATTGTAAACTAGGTAGTAGGATGACTTGTGCAATGTTTAGATCTGCTGTTTCAATGAGATTGGGTTTAGATTTGTAAAGCATTTCCAGGATTTTTTGGTCTTTACTGTGACATAGTCTATGTGCTCATTGAAGTATAATTTGTGGTCGTCGGTGTGTAAGAATTTAGTGCGACTGATCTGTGGTATAGGTATATCATAGCTTCATAGGTTTATACTAAGCTAATGGCGCTGGAGCCTTTACAAGCCTAGCCCATAGGTTTACCTTGGCATCATGCCACCTGACCTTAGTCCCGAGTGTCTCTGTCGAGCAAAGCCACTGGAGTGATCCCGGGGTGAATTTTGTATTTCCCATCCACTCATCAAGATTTCTCTTGAAGTGGGCCAGTGAGGTGCTCCGCTTAACATGTATGGGAAGTCTATTCTGTAGCATGGCCTGTCTCTGGGTTATGAACCTGTCCCTTCAGCATGTTTTGTTGATTGTGGCAATGAGGTTGAGGTCTCTGGAGCATGTGGTGTGTAGAGATTGGGATTTCTTTAGATGTAGCATTTCTAAAAGAGTGGGGTCAGACATGGATTTGTAAGTCAAGCAGAGATCGCCTATAAGTAGGTGATGTGAGACAGAGAATAGTTGGAGTTTTTTTAGTCTGTCCATATAGGACAAATATTTAAGGCCTAGGATCCTCTTTGTGAGGTACTATTGTGGCCTCTCCAGTTGTTGCAGGTGTTTAGTGAGGTACATGCCAAATGGAGCATTGTACTCAATGATTGGCCTAATGAGGGAAGAGTTGAGGGAGACAATGACCTCTTTCATCCTGCATGCAAAGCACTTAGTAATGAGATGTGCCACATAGAAGGATTTTCTGACCACAGTGACAGTGTGGTGGTAAAAAGAGAGGTTGCTGTCAGCCTGTGTTCCCAGATCTCTTATAATGCCTTCTGTATTCAGTGAACTACCATCGATGTGATAATTCATGGGAACTGGGTTTTTCCCAAAGGGGTTGACGACACATTTTTTGGCATTGAGCTTAAGGCCATAGTGCTGACACCAGTCGATGGTCTCAGTGAGGCCTTTCTGTAGGATGTTAGTAATGAGACTGAGATGTTGCCTGACCCAAGAAAAGGATTAGCTTTGTTTATCTGTGTTTAGTAAAAGTGACAAGTCATTTATCCTTTCTTCTGTTCTTTGCCAACTAAGCTGTGTGCTTTGCTGCAGTTATGTATTGAAGCTAGCAGAGCAGATGATGATGGAGTCCATCAGCATGTTGAAACAGAATGGCATTGAGAATTTTAGCATACTTATCATTAACAAAGATGTGGAATAGGATATGGCCAAGTATGGAACACTATGAGACTCCTTTGGGGTGAATTAAAGGTCAGGTAATGATTACACCCATAGCACAGCTTGAGATCTGTTAGGAGAAGTAACTCACAAGCTATTTTCGGTTGTTTATTCTTAGGTCCATCATAGCTCATCTGTAGAGTAGGATTAGGTGGGATACAGAGTCAAAAGCGTCAGTCGGTCTAGGAATGCAGAGTTTGTGTGTATGCCTTGATTTTGTAGACATTAACAGTATTTAAGAAAGGTAACAAAGCAGTTTCAATGCCATGCCCTGGATGGAGTTTTGTTTGATTATTGAGTGTCTGAGAGTAGGCTGTTGTTTATTAGATGGTTTAAAATTTGTTTATGTGTACATTTCTGAGAATTGTTGAGCTGAGATAAGATTACAGTGGGTCTGTAGTTAGGTCATTTTGTGTTTCTCTCCTGTGAATTAGAAGTATGTAACATTATTTTCAAAGTTTAGGAATATCTTGATAGAGCTATTCTTAAGTATTGCTACTGCATAAGCATTAGCTTGAGAAGATATTTGAAATTATTCAGAGAAGTTGTTCAGGTGCTATAGCAGTATGCTTCAATTTTTGTAAGAGTTTTTTATTTGGCTAACATTAATTGGTTGCAGATAAACAGTTAATGGTATGTGCAGTACTTGTGTTGGATTGTTGCAAAACTGATGTAGCTGCATTTAAAAAATGTTTACTAAGGATGCAAGCTATATTGAAATTAGTTTCATGAGGGAGTGGTTTTGGGGCTGATTTTATTGATCTAGCTTTAGGATGTCGCCAGTGCAAGCTTAGAATTGTTCTTGTACTTGGTTTGTAGTGGTCAGAAGTGATTTTGTTTGTTCTTTTTCAACAAGTTCTTAACATGGTTTCTAAGAGTGTTACAGGTTTGACTACATTGCACAACCATTTGAATTTTCAGGACCCCTAGAGCAAGTCGAAAACACTGAGACCGAATAGATGAAAAAATAGACTTTATATATAGTTCAAGATAACCATTTCCCAAAGATCAAGATAACCTATTTGCAAAATATTCCTTTTTCTCTGAGGTATGACGATCACAGTTTTATATATAAATTTGAGGGTGGGGCTTGTCCACACATCTGAATGTACAGGGGACTGGACCATATTATAACAAGAAGTTAAAAGAGAAAAGCAATGTTCCTGATTATCTCTTCTCCTGGATTTTCCATCTTGTGTTTTTTTTATTCTGTTGACACTCCACATTATTCATTTTAATATGGAGCCTTTAATTTATCTTCCATTGTTTCCAAGCCTTATTCAGGCTTAACATTAGTTGGTTTTACTCTGTGCTCATCCATGAGGCAGGTCTGGCTCTTACCTTTTTTTTTGCTATAATCAAGGGTAATTTAGTTGAAGATTATTAGGAAGGCACAGTTATAGTAATATAAGGTTTCATGTAATGGAAGTGATTTAAGAGGGAGCTCGTTGCAGTGTTTAAGTAGATTGTTAATGATGTCTTTATGGTATTGTATTTTTGACCATACCCATATTTATGTTATGTTCTAGAGTGGTCTTTAAAACCCCCAGTGGGCAAATGTTTAATGATGATCACTGTGGGGTTCTGGTAAGATAAACACAAGTTTGGATATTAGCTGTGAGTGTGGTTAATATCCAGTCCATGATGCTTTCTTTGCCGTTAACATCATCTATTTAGGTTGATTCAGGGAATCTTTGAGTGAAGGTGAAGAGGTTAATATCAGAAGTTTCATGCAGGTGTAATTGTGGGTTTGTTCATGTTTAAGATCTCCTAGTACACATATGTTTTGTGTTTTGAGGAAATATATGATAGAATATGTTCTGCTGTATTTGTTTTAATTAGGGTTGTGTTGGTACATATGTAGTGACTGTACAAAGTTGTCTGTGAAAGGTTACAGATAAAGTAGTCAAGTAGTTCTGATTTGTGAAAGGGATGATATGGACAGCTTGGGGGACAGTAAAATTTAGATTAGAGTAAATTATGCATATTCCACCTCCTTTATTGGCTAGTCTGTCAGATCTGATGACATTGTACTCAGGTGGCAGTAGCCAAAATTTCAATGATTGCTAGGATGCTGGGTTTATAATGCCTAAACCAGTTATGTATTTCTTTTGTCTTGCAAATACTTTTAGCATTTATATAATTCATTTTTAGGAATCTACAATAATACTGGTCATTGACGATGTTTGTTCTGTTATAAGAGTTAATGAGTGGGGGTCTTGAGTTAGTCTAGATGTCATCATTTAGCTAGAGGTTAATCATAGCTAATGTGTGGTACTGAAGTCATTTTGTTTTGTTTTTAGTAGTTCTGTTTTAATTTATTTGTACTATAGATATTTCTAGGGAGGCATTGCTGACAAAAGAATTTAATGTGTGGTTGTTTCTATGTGGCTTTGTACTTAAGGATCAGTAGGTAGAGAATCGGTATGTGCTGCACTGAAGTTTATAATGTTTGTGGAAGTGCAGCAATGAACAGTAATGAGTAACCCATGTTAGAAGAACTAATATTATGAGTAGTAACAAATGTGCAGCAATTGTTTGGTCAAAGTTGTGGGGCATTTTGTAACAGTTGTGCTGGTTTTTGGAGTGAGGCAGCTATGACTTTGTTGTATAAAACATTCATGTTTTGGACATGGTGGTGGTATGTATCTTAATGAGCTGTGTTGATATGATGTGATGGTTTGGGAAGAGGTGATATAATTGGCTATTTATTGTGGGAGAGCATTATGTTGGTGTAAAGGTAAACAAGCCTGGTGGTCACCAGGGACGGGGGTTGAAAGAAGAGCAAAATTGAGCCAGAATGGAGCAGGAGTGCAGTAGACAATCAATCTATGGATGTTCACATGGGATACATGTTAAACTAGATGAGCCTGAGAATGGCTACAGTGAATCTGTTCTGTTAGGAAAATGTAAGTATATATGGAAGTACTGCCAAATTGTAGCCATTTGTGACCCATTTGTGGCAAATTCAACAACATACTCCTTCTGTTCTTTAATGCAGTTCACTACTATTCCTGCAGTCCAACTGTTTCTCCTGCTTCAATAATCTCCCTGCACTACAATCCGTGCCACACACTCCTGATTAGAGTTGCCTCTCTTACCTTCCCAGTCTTCACATCGTTGTCCTACCACTTCCTCATAACTTAGGGTTCTTTTTTCTCTTCCCTGTCATTTAAGTAGGTTAAGAATCTTTAATATACCATAAACAGACCTGTTATAATACAGAACTGTTGTGCATACCTTCTCCCTCAACCGCTTTGATTCCAGTTTGTAGTTGTCATTTTATTCTATCTTCTCATTTTTCTATTCTTCCTATCTGTAGAGTATAATGGAGATAAACTCCTTTAAGTTTATTAATATCTTGTCTAAAATCATGCTATAATAGTCATGTATTTCATGTGTAATGTGTGTAATATTTCTGTAATACCTTTGTGAAATTTATTTGGAGCTTTTCTTCCTGTGCCTCTGCTTAGTAGGGTGTTTTTAAACCAGACTTTCTTGGTTAACAAAAGCAAAATAGATTAAAAGAATATACCTTTTTAAAGTGAGACTGTTATGATAGAAAACGGTACTCCTATAACTGGAATCCTTCTGGCAAGACCGTAAAGAGAAATACTGCTGATATTGACAGAGATTAGTGACATCTGACCAGTGGGGGAGGGGGGTAGCAAGTAAGGGTAAGATACCTTGTAAGCACACTCGGAATAAAATTACAAATTAAACTATCAAAAACATGGAATTTTTTTCTACATATTAGCACCACACTTTCAGGGTCAGACAATGGACTGCTATCTCTTTTCAGGCTTCAGGACTGCTAATTAAGTCTTTTTCTTCATTGTTTAGGTGATTGTAGGAAAAGACACTGAAATGAATAATCTTTTAGCAACATGTACAGGTGTAAGTTATACAGGAATGCCCTTGCAGGCAGGGGATTCAGCAGGACAGTGAGTATAATAGTAGATGTAACATTATAATAGTACATGTTTGAGAAGCTTCATCGCTGCAGCACCACTTCTCAACAGCCTCTCTGCTGCTTTTGTTTTTTAATTCATGTTTTGTCTGTCCTAGGTGGAGGAGTGGGATGAGATAGCTCCACCCCCTTTTTCCAGTCTGCTTAATCTTGTGTTTCTCTGCTTCAGAGCAGAGGGTAATACAGAGATCAACCCTTCTACAATGACCTCCCTACCCCAAATTTCCAGGAGCTGCATTTGGGACTGTTCTCTTTACATTTCTACTTAGAAAAGACAAGATCCCCCTTATTTAGTCTTTTCCAAGCGCATTCTTAGTCACAGAAAAAAAAAAAAAAACAGCTGAAGATAGCATTTGCTTGACTGCTCCTTTTAACAGGGATACCTTCCTGTGTCCATGACCTGGAGTAGAGACAGCTTACAATAGGACATCCAAACAGCTGTGGCAATTGTTCCAGCTGGAAGAGTGTATGGCTATGACTATGGCATCTTCTAGCAGGTACTGAATTGTACAGCAACTGTGATCTTTCTCTAACATCTGCTGCTATTGTGGCTGTTTCCACTCAAATGTGCTAATGGGCCACTTCCAAAACAGCAAGGGTGAAGATGAAAGTAGAACAAGATAAACTGACAGCATTAAATATAATATCTACTATAGATTATTACAAAAAAAAGCTTTCAAAAAAGCAGCACAAAAGTCGGTGGAATTATTAAACATACACATGGATAAAGCAGGGTCCATGAGAGTAAAGTTAATCTTTTAGTCATTAAACTTAATTGTAAAGCACACTGTAGACTTGTGTGCTGAAAAAGAAGTGGGATAGCATTATTTTGCAGAAAATGGCTAAAACCAAATTGAAGGTTAACAGGTTATCCAGTAAGGTTATGTATTACAATGCATCATCAAAATGGTGACAAGAGTTTCAAAATTGAAAAAAAAACAGTGATAGTTGTTGGTTGATAGCAGAAAGGTCAGTCAAATGAGAGAGGTACAGGGATGTCTGGTGCTAATATGCTTTATACTGTACTCTGTGGTTTAGAATCCTCATTTTCCATTTGCCTTCTGTGCAACTCTGAGCGAGTTGGTTCCTTACTGAAATTTTGACACTCAGAATATCAAGTGCCAACAAAACAGGGGGGAAAAGACTGAAAACACAAGAGAAGAACAAATGTCGAAAATCAATCTTCTCCTTAAAACTTTATTTTGGCCTGCACCCCTCCAGGTTAGGAGCTACCCTCCCCCCAAACTTGTATATACCAAATGTGAGATCACCATACCTTGGAGAAAAGGGAATATTTGAAAAATCTTATTTTGGACATAGTATATGTAAGTCACATCATTCAGCCACTCAGTCTCTGCATTTTGGGACTTGATTGTAGCAGGCCCCAACATTTCAAATGGTTACAGAGCAGGTAACTTAAGCAGGCAGTGCTTCAGAAGTACCCATTAGTAAAGCACTTTTGCCTAATGAGTTTATTCAGATAGCAGATAAGCAGGTTATAATTAAAGAAAGATTAGGAAATTTTTACTGTGCTGCTATGTCATCGGTATTTTACAAACTGCCCTTTTTGATACGAGGAGGTTAGCTTTAAGGGCAGAAGATAAGATTGTTAATGGAATAATTCTGGAGTCTAGTAATTATCTGTCAGCCTGTTATTTCATAGATGCTATATCTGTAAGAGTGAAAAGTGGAGCAGGTGGTTATAAGAAGCCAGTGGCAGATATGTGGCCATGTTTAGCACTAACTTGAATAAGTGCAGTATCTTTATCCAGAATGCTCAGGTGTGCTACTGATATTCCTGATATGGGACAGTTTTTTTTATTTTCCTAAGCAAGGAAATTTCTTCAATACCAAATTATTGTGTTTAGTAATTTCATTCTTAACTGTTAATGTCATGTTTTATTCACTAGTAATTCAAGGTTGCTCATTTTCCAGCAGATAACTAGAGTAACAAATCATAATTTGCTTTGTGATGACTGAGAATGCAACAAAACAAGTATCTGCAATAACTAGAATTGTCAGAGATTGAAGTATTCTTTTGGGCAATGATTAGAATTGTTTTATGAGTGGAATTGGAATTTTCTGCCCTGCATAGCAATTTTCAGAAGTTTAACTTTTTTTTTAATTTTGAATAAGAACTTATTTATAAACTTGTCACTGTGCATGTATAGTGGTATTTAAAAAAAAAAAAAAGTTCTACACTCTGCTCTTTGTAACTACCATACCACATAAGAAAAACATGGATGATGCCTAGCGTCACCTGTGGCTTCCGTGGCTGTCTGCACCACAGTAATTAGTGTGCTATACCTTGTGTTGCTGCTTTCACTCCATAGATGTCATGCTTGTCACCTTTGAAAGTTAACTGGCATTTTGTTTTATTTATTTATATATTTAGTCATTTTTATGCAAATTAGTGAAGTAAACTACTGCAGATCTTTTTTTAATGTTGCCTTAAGTGTAACAGAACATGATTAATAGCAAAATATGCAAAGTAGAAAATTACACCATTAGGCACAGTGTAGAAATAAACAGCTAAAGGGTTAACAAGTAACAACATAAACACAGTCTTATACATTACAGACCTCTTTCTCCTACCTCTCCATTTAGCACTTAAATCACATGACCATGTTGCGAATACATAGTAGGATTTGTATATTTGATTGATGTTTTGTTCAGATCTAGGGATCTTCCATTTACCTTACGTGGCTCTGTGGCAGTAATGTAGGTAGTTCTGTAACCAAAAATGGGAAGGAGTTCCATGGTTTGGGTGCCCAAAAGAAAAAAATGCTTTAGAGGTATTAGCAGTGTTGGGAAAATGTTAGGTAGGTTATTTCAGTTTCACTAAGCTGGTGTAATTGCACTTGTTATATGACCAGGAAATGCATTCATCAAAGTTAAGTGATATTTTGCTGCATGGTGTGAAAGGAGATAGGTAAAATGGAATATGTTAGTCTTAATTTTCATGACAGTGTTATAGGATATGTTCCTTCTGGTGTACTGACATAAATGCCTGTGTATCACTACGTTTCAGCCTGCACATAAATCATTGTATGGGACAGCTTCTACTATTTTGTAATACTCTAAAAATGTAGTCTATTACTATCACATTACATTGTAATTAAATTCAAGAAGATTTAGCTTTAATATCTGCTATAAATATCATTGGAAATAAAACATTCTACAAATGATGTTTTAGGGAGTGTGAAAGAGTGTGAAAGTGTGAATGAGCTAATGCGAAAGTATCTTTTTAGACTGAACTGCGTATGTATATTTATTAATTGTTGAGTTCTAGTGTTCTTTGCTCCCTGAAATGGTGGGGGATACACACACAATCCATGCAGTGTATTATTTCACCTGCTGTTTTTCACAGGTTCTACACCTTGCTAGGGTCATTTGCACTTCTTTTGCTTCAACTACCCAGCAGAATATAGATCAAATGAAAACCATGTTCCCAAACGGAAGCTGAGCCTCCCCACAATGCCTTACAACAGGCAAAAAAAGTAAAAAAGAAACTGCAATCAAGCTGATTAAACATTGTAGAATATTTTCATAGTAACCTTAACATTCAAATTATGATGACTGTGGCAAAAATATATTTGGAGAAATGTTTTATGTTGAAAATCACTTTATTAAGTATACACTGCTGTCTTTCTTGTGGTATTACACTTAAGAACAAGTAAAAAAATGAAAACCCAGCCTACTGCAGCTGTTGTTGTCCCACAGCTACTCCAGGCATGGTTTTATGTGGTTTGTTTACATACAGTGAAAACCACACACATGCTTCTTGCCAGCACCATAAGTTTTTAATAGCTTTACTTTACATTGCCTCAAAAGTGAGGTAAAATACTATGATTAAAAGATTATTTTCAGATTTCATTTATTTTCGGTTATCTTAATGCCCCCTCCACAAACTAAAGACAATGTTTCCTTGAGTAACCCAGCTGATTGTGAATGACAGTCCTGGTTTATAGCTTCATAGATTAGTACTAAGCTAACTGCCCTTGCAAGCCATTTTAAGCCTCGACAATTATCCCCTGTGAGACTCAAACCCTGCACCTTGTGTTTGTAAGGCAAACACCTTAACCATTAGGCCACCCTCCCAACTATATAAGTATAGGAAACCAATATAAAAACGGTAACTTTTCCTAGTCAGGTAACATTCTAGGCTGATGTTCTTAGAAAGTGGTTTGACAAAGGGTCATCCCAAACTGTAATGTTAATTTATATTTTATAGAAACTTTTACATGAAAAAAACACTTTAACAACTATTTTTTTTCTATTTTTTTCTTTGATGTTGGTAAACCAGAAAAAATACATTTGCTCAGAGCTAAAATAGAAGGCATCTACTTTCTATTAAGATATTCTCATAAAGGGTAGTTTGTTGTAGCATTATTCATGCAAGACGCATAGAGATAGTATTTATCATTTGTTAAATGGATAAGTGGGCTTGTCAATGGGCCCATTCTGGCCACAATAACCAGCCTAACACACACACACACACGCACACACACACACACACACACACACACACACACACCAATAACCAGTCTAACACATGCGTGCACACACACACACACACACACACACACACACACACACACACACACACAAACACACACGCACACCAATAACCAGTCTAACACATGCACACACACACACACACACACACACACACACACACACACACACACACACACACACACACACTATTTGTGTATATACTCACATAACTGTATATTTTAGTTTATTCTGTCAGACACATTTCTGCATTCCCCTTTTCAGATTTATTCTGTTAATATTCCCAAGATAGAACCTGTACCACCCATTACGCTACTCGGGGTTACAATCAGTAATAATTTGAGATTTGACAGAACACTTGTGTCTTATTATACAAAAGTCTATATTAAACTAGGTTTACTTTACAGAATTAAACCTTATCTCACCGACTCCACAAGACAATCTATTGCCAGGATTCTTCTAATCTCTAGTCTTCTTTGTGCCTCTCCTGTCTTCACCAATCTGAAGAAAACTGATTTAACAAAACTAGATGCTTGTTACATAGGTTCATAGGTTCATAGGTTCATACTAGGCTATCTGCCCGAGGGCATTTACAAGCCTAGCCCATAGTTTTGTGGCTTACGCCACCCCTTTAGTATGGGGAACTATACCCATTATTTTGCTGTGCCTCTGTTGAGCAGTGACACTGAGGTAATCCCTGGGGTATATCTGCGATCTCCCATCCATTGGTCAAGATTTCTCTTGAACAAGGCCAGCGAGGTGCTCTGCCTCACATATACCGGGATTTTATTCCACAGCATAGGGAGTCTTTGGGTGATGAATCTATCCCTCCAGCACGTCCTATTAATAGCCGTGTCGAGGTTTAAGTCTCCGCCTTGTGGCTCTGACGGATCTAGATTTTTGAGGTGAAGCATATTCATCAAATCTGGGTTTGACATGGCCTTGTATGTTAGGCAAAGGTCACCTCTGAGCAAGCGTGTACTGAATAGAGCTGGAGTTCTTTCAGTCGGGCAGCATAGGACAGATGTTTGAGACCCTTTATCCTTTTGGTGAGGAAATTTGTGGCCTCTCCAGCTGCTGCAAGTGTCGGGTCAGATACATTCCGAATGGGGCATTGTACTCAATCATTGGTCTGATGAGTGATGAGTATAGGGAGACTATGACCTCCCTTGATCTAGATGAGAATCCCTTCATGATAAGGTGGGCAATGTAGAAGGTCTTCCTAACTACTTTAGCTACATGGGTGTCGAATGACAGACTACTATCAACCTGGGTCCCCAGGTCCCTGATAACTTCTTCTGTACTCAGTGGATTGCCACCTATTTGGTAGCTAGGGGTAACCTTGTTTTTCCCGAAGGGTATGACTATGCATTTTTGGCATTTAACTTTAGGCCATGGCTCTGGCACCAGTTATCCGCTTCTGTGAGACCCTTCTGAAGGATATCTGTGTCAGATGTGTTTTCTACTATGGCCCAGTTTGCAGTCATCTGCAAACTTTGTCAGCCATAACCCTCCTGTGTTTGCTTGTACTTCGGAAAAGTAGATGCCAAACAAGAGTGGGCCCAGGACTGAGCCCTGTGGTACACCACTTGTGACAGGCTTTGAGTCTGACATGGCGCCAGCAACTCTGACCCTGTGGGTTCTGTCACTCAGCCAGTTTGCAACCCATCTTGTGATGTATGGGTTAACATTTAAGCTGATGAGTTTTTCAATGATACCCGAGTGGGGTATTGTATCAAAGGCATTCGCCAGATCGAGGTAGGCTGTATGGACTGCCTTTCCCTCATCAATGGCTTTGGTGACTGTTTCGAAAAAGTCAACCAAGTTTAGAAGGCATGATCTGCCTTTGACAAAGCCAAACTGGGATGGATCCAAAGTCCAAAGATTGCCAGATTTGCTACCAACTCACCATATAGATCCTATTACTGCCCTGCCTTACACCAATTAAATTGGCATGAATTACCTAATTAACTAACTCTCACCCAACTTACAATGAATCATGGCATAATTTGCCACATACCTCTCAGCTGTACAGATTTTCGCAGAATGGCCAAATCTCTGCCTCAATTTTGGTGTGCTCCTCCTAAAATCTGTACATTTCTGGCAAATAGCTGAGGATTGAAGTCATTAAATAATGACAAATATTTGAGTTTGACTCCACATCCTTCAGAAAATTTATGCTAATGCAAAATCTATTATTCTATCAACTTTCTAAGTTTGTAAGAACGATATTTGAAATCTGTCCCTATTTGTTCCCTTCATCATTTTAGGCTTTGTCCAGATTTTTTGCTCTAAGAGGTTGAGAGGTATGTTTACCAGCCTGACAAGTGTCCAGCACTCTGTAATGCACTTCATCCTCAATCTAAGAGAAGACACCTGAGATCTTCTGACAGGCCCCTATTACAAGTCACAAAAGCAAACAATCACTGTGGAGATGCTTAATCAAATCTCCATGACTTGGAACTTAGCCCCCAGAACATCCTAACCATTCCCAATCCCTCACAGTTCAAAATACTTCTGAAGTTCAATCTGTCTAATTCTTGGCTCTGCTCTTGTCTAAATTCTGCCTGACTATCATTCCCCTTTTGTATAACTTCTGGCTGACATCCAGCTGTATTGGTTTTCTCATACATAATTTGTATATCTTTCTCTGCAGATGTTTTCTATCTACTTGATATATGTCTAACTTATCTCTCCTATAAAACTCATCACAAGTATCACCTTCATTTCTTTCTCTCTAGATAATCTGCCCAACCTTTTCAATCTCACTCTAATAACTTCTTTGCTCCCAAACTCCTCACCTACTACTTTTATAGTGCCTTGCATACTAGAAATAGTGACACAGTCACATCTATCTAAATTCATGATTTTAAATGTATAAGATGTAAAACAATTGTTTATTTTCTACTATTTTAATGCACTAGTTCTGCTTTTTCATATATGTTTTTTATGTGTAACTTTGTATATGTATTATGTAAAATTTGTGTTTTTTTTGTCTATACAACTGAATAGGTTTACAACCTATGTCATTTTTGTTACTTGTATCTTTTAGGGCTTTTCACCCAGGCCTCCGCTGAAATTGAGGCTGTTCCCAGTCGGACTATCCCAGTAAATAAACATCAACTAACCAGGCAACTAACTAAACAGCCAACCAACCAACTAATCATCTAACTAACCAACCTGCATGTTATGTATGGGGAAGATGAAAGGTGGAATGGGGATTTCTCACAAAAAAAACCCAGCACATACATGGATGCAACATGCTGACACCATGCGGAGAGTAACTGGAGGTCAGAACTCAACCAAAAGCATGACAGGGCCTAACTCCAGTTTGCCTCAGAAATAAGTGCGATTGTGCTCCTTAACGTACATGAGAAATTAGCTAAGACTCGACTCTGTCCACACTCCACACCATGGTGATGATCATCCGTGCCAGGTAAACACCTTTCACAGCTTCTGAACACCACCAGAAACTGTGTCAGTGAGATAAGTTAGAATTTGCTTGCATTGTCCAAAACCTGAGTGATACTAGAAGACAGGCAGAATATGAATGGTCAGTATGCCATCCAAAGGCAAGAGGGGAAGAAGTTAAAGGAACAGATTAGAAAATGTATACATGACATTAGTAATAAGAAACTGAATAATTAATGACTTTTATAAGTATATTATTAAATCTGGTAATAGTCATAATTTAAAATTCATGGGAATGTGTTCTATTTTAATATTAATAAAGGGGACCTGTGCTTTTAATGAACTGACAGTACTTATTTGATGTGCATACCTACCTATATTGAGCAAAATACTTTCTCTCATCTCAATGTTAGAGACGTTTTATTAATGGCATGTCAAACTTGCCAGGAAGTATTACAGGAGCACCGCCATTGTTGAGTAAGGTATTCCTTTAGGAGTTGTTTGAAGCTATGACTCTCTGTTTTTTTTTTAGGATATTCTGGCATATTAGGTTCCACTGTTTGGCTACTTTATAGAAGAAGAGGGAGTCACTGAAGTAATTATGGGACTTTGTTACCTTTAGTATAAGTTTATTGGATAATCTAAGGGTCCTGTGGTTGATATTTAGTTGTGCTAGGTTGGAGAGTGCAGGGCAGTTTTCAGGCAAACGACAGATGTGGTGGGGACATTGCTTGGGAGTTCTTCTGGGTGGAAAGTGGATACAAGACAGTGGCAGGAACTCTCTGTGCATCTGCCATATCACTGTGAAGGGACAGTTAGCAGTCCAGTTTGGTATTTATGGCTTCTCAAGGAGTTTTGGAAAGTGGGGCAGGTGCTGAGTCCCAACAGACAACACAACTGTCATGTAACAACATGAACAAGGGGAACAAGTTTATCCCTCTATGCAGGCAAGTACTTAACATATGGGAGATCATGCTCTTCTATGCAACCAACTGGGGAACATGTACTACTACAGGGAGCAGGGAACTCCCTAGCAGATGGGTGTTCAGGCTTAACTAGTTGGCAGGGAGACTAAGTGGAAACTGGATCTTCATGTATTTCTGTTCTGGATCTGTTACAGAACTCCTTCCAGACAGTGTGGTAAGCAGACACTCCATTCAAACCACCGTGCTGCCAAAGTATTGTGGGGAAGCTGTTTCTCACCACACAGCTTGGAAAGTGGATCACAGCTACTCTTTCACTGCTCCACTCATGTGTATGTCTTTCCTTTCCACCAATGCTCTTCTTCCAAGAAAGTTTATTAAAGGTCAGACAAGAAAAACCTTCATGTTTGATAGCAAACCTCTGGCCTCTCGCAACACTGGGTACCCCAAGGTTGGTGAGTCTGGCTCCAAAGCCTCCATGCATTTTTACCTCTGATTCCCCTCATCTGTTGGCCTCATCTATTTCTCATCTGCTCAGTGTCAAGCTTCACTCCCTTTCATCCTGATTCTCAAGTATTCTCAGGTATTTCACGGTCATCTTCCCCAACTCAAGCTTCATGTGCTTCATGGAAGCTTAAATGACATAGTGTGTGTGAAGTGTAGCTAGTCTCAGCTTCCTTTTACAAGTTTAAACAGCAAAGAATTTGAGATTTCTGAGCCTAAAGGAGAGTGTCATCTTTGAAATCTTACTGAGATTTTGGAGTAAGGTTTTCAATCCTTTTCTCTTCCATTAAGTTTCACATGCTGCAATTTCAGCATTACCTGATTGTGACCCACCTTTGTTTTCGATCCTTTGTTCAAGATTTTTCTTTAGGCTTTTTTCATAAGACCCTCAATGAGCTCCTACCCTGCGCATCTAATGTTCCAAGCAGTTTCTTAGAGAACAAGGATTTCCACAACCTTTTGAGCTCAGCTACCTTGGACCGAAAATTTTGTGTTGGAAGACTGTACTTCTGTTACAGGCACTTCAGCCTGAAGGGGTGTCTGAGTTGCAGGCCCCATGGGCCTTTTCTGTTTGGATTTTCCATAAGGATAGGGTATCATAGTTGGTCCCTTATCCTTTATGTGCTTTGATTTTCCATGAGTTTCTTATATGTGTATTTTAAAACCAAACTTTTCAAGTGCCTCTATTCATGCAGCTTTAAACCAAACTATTCATTGCCTTTTTAACACTTTAGAAAAACAAAGGTACTGCTATTATTTACACAGGACTATGGGATTTTATTTAGCGTTATTATTGTTTCTTTGAGCTTGAGTTTAGGCAGTCTCAGCGTTTGTTGTTTCTTTACTTTCAGGTGGCAAAAGAGTGCATTGTAAACTTGTTATTGTCCTATCATGGCAAGGAGATTCCTCATTATTTTATCTCATTCCAGGAGGTTTACTGCCCATTCAAATAGCATCACTAGGGCTACTGGCAATTCAACAGCATTTGGAAGCAGCTACTTGGAGTTCAGTGCATAAGCTACTTTGGAGTTCACCTTCATACTTACTCTAAGTCTAGGGCCCTCTCTAAGTGCCACTGCTGTTCACTGCTGTTTGTTGTCACTGTTTCTCTTTAAGGATTTGCCAGCCCTACTTCTTTTGGGATTCACCCCACCTTCTTACTCTGCAGCAATGGAAAATCTTAATTATAAGGTTTATACCTGTTCAGCAAAATGTAGATGTTCGGAGGTACCCATTGCTGCAGTCCAATTTACCCTCCTCATTTTCCCCTCATGTTCTCCTGTGGTTGTGTAGGTTGTGGGTGGTGTTTGTATTTTGCTATATTTTGTATATATTCTTGTATATATATGTTTTGGTTTTGGTTTGGGGATTCTGTCTCTTTTTAGGGTCTTTTCTTCTCTGGGCGTTAATTGAGGGAAATGATTTGGATATCATGTCGGTCATGCGCCCTAGTACCTGACGTTCCAGTCTAAGTCTCTGACCTGACGCCTTATAATTTTCCTCTATTGAGCCGACTGGACGCGGACTATACCCAATAGTAAGGACTGCAGCAATGGAATCCTCGAACATCTACATTTATGGTAGGTACAAAACTGTACTTTTTGTGGATAATGCAGTGGGCAGTGGTGAGCTGATTGAGCAATAACAGATTGGGAAATTCAAGCCAGTGTAGTTTTTGAAGAGCAAAGCAATGATGGGTCCTGTTGGGTATATTAGGAGCAAATTTTGCTATTTTGTTATAGCAGGAATCCAGTAGATGTAAATCAGACTTGCGTAGGGTATTGAAAATTTGAGAACTTGAATTTGAGAAAATGACACACAAAAAAAAAATCTGAAATTTCTCATATTGTAGCCTCATGTATGTTTTATATTATGCATGTCTGCTTTTCGAATGAGAATGTTGTAGAAAAATGTTTGCTGATAAAATTATTACAAAAGTATATGCTTGCTAACATGCATCATAATTAAGGAACTTAAAAGTTTATGAACTTCGCAAGATGGTATTTTTATGATTTTATACTAATCTGAAAAAAAAAAAGAGAAATCGCTCCATAGATAACTTGTGACATAAAGCATCGCTGACTGCACAGGTAGCAGATTCACCTTTGATGGTGGAAGATCAGAAGACATAAGTTCTATTCCCACACCACATATATGGGCTCATTTTTCTATTGCTGACAGGATAGTGCAGCATAGAAGAGGTGTTGAACTTCTAGGTGTGGCATCCCTTGAATGAGTTGTTAAACCAAGGTTACACCTACCAGAGTTGTTAGAAAATCGTTGTCGCTTCCCTCATATCTGTACCATAGAGTAATGAATTGTCTTGCTGTTACTCAGATGATCTGAGTTTGGGAACTGGAAGAGCTGGCTAGAAAATAGTGGGAGTGAGTACCTAATGATGACTGCTCCATCCTGGTGGGATAAACATGGTGGCCAGCTAATCCCTACTGCTTTTAAAGCAGAAGTGGTCATAGGGCCAGGGGACATGTGCTTGATGTTCAAGTCTGGAGGTAGTAGCCCTCATAGGCATGTGTGAAGATGTACTAATATTCCAGGGCAGGGTGTCCACATATTGAATCCTGAAGTATCTGTCACCAGGAGACTGCGTGATGGATGTGAACACAAAACACATGAGGACTGCCTATATGATAGCTTCCATAGAAGGAAGAGCTGATGTTTGACAGGTAGCAGGGCAGAGACAACATAAGAAAGATCCAAAGTAATTTAAAAAATTAGTTTTTTATTAAAATCCTAATCAGTATTACCTTAAAATGAACATCCTGTGAGCATAAACATATACCACATTTCAAATTTAAAGAGACAAAGGTATCCTATACAAAAAGAAAATGATCCCCAGTTTACAACAACTCTATACCATTTTCGCATAATGAAAAACCATCTCATTACTTAATCACTTCTTTTTTCTGTATCCCAGTTTTTATTGTGTAACATATAGCCACATACGCCAACTGCATTGTACCAGTATTTAGTCAGTTTTACCTACGATGCCCTTTACCACCCTTTCATGTAAGCCATATATAATAGGGTTCTTTGATGACCGAGTTAATTGCTTTGACAGTAGTGCTGTTGGCACAGTGTGGAAGCACTGGCGGTCAACATAGTCTGGTCTTTTGGCTTCAGGGATGGAAGTCAGTCCTTTCGGAATAAATTTAATGTATATTTTGTCAGATTCATTGCCAGTCATGGGTATTGTCATTTTTATAACCTTTGAGATGGTGGCTCTTGACCATGGACTTGGAGTCAGTAAGTGTATTGGCCACATTGGTGGAGGTTGATCAGCCATGGGCAAGCTCATTGTCAACTGTGTGTGTCTGCATCAGCATAGTCTGACTTTGACCTTTGGCAGCAGAATTTGATATGCTCATTCTGAAGTGCTATACTGACATTAATGTCAGCACCATTAATTCAGTGTCTCTTGCATATGCCACCCTCAGTGCTGTTATATTTCAGGACTTCAGCCTCACCAACAGTCAGTTCTTTGCTTGGATCTTAGTGCATCCAACTTTTTATTCAACAAAATAGAGGAGTCAGAAACCTATTGCAGGACAGTTCAAACATCTGAATCACATCCAGCTTCTTCATTATACTTGGACCTATCACCTGAGAAAACTGGTAAGATGAATCCATGCAAAGAAGCATATGGAGTGTCCTACCCCCACATGTTGATCACAAACAGGCCTTAGATTCTCCAACATCTCCTCCTGATGGCTTCAGATTTGGGGAGGTGTAGAGATAATGATGCAATGAGGTAGACAAGGGATGGCTTACTGACCTCACAATCTCTTGTTACATGGTCCTACAAGAGGTTTTCTGGGCTGTAAGATGTCTTCCTGGTTGGCCCCTTCTACAGACAGAATAGTTCAATTTGTAGATAACTCTGCATGTGACAAACCTGATGTTGAGGTACCAGACTCAAAAAGATTAAACAGGATCTAATGCCTTGCAAAGCATGGACCTGCTGGATTTTTGATTCTTAAACCCGATTCCATTGGTAATTTAAATGCTGTTTAAATGGTTATAACATCTCATAGCTTTGCTTTCAATTTCCAAAATAAGGAATGCTTGCCATACCAGAAGAAGGAACAGTTTGGCAACAGTAGGGGTACATTGGATGTCTTTTGGGGGCAGCAGTGTAATCCCTGAGATCTGGTTTTCTCTTTACAAAATTAATGATCCACTTATAGATCACATATTTGGTCAACCATTGAATGAGACCACAGTGGTCGATGCCACCTTTACTTTCAGGCCCAGGCCAGAAACCCTCCTGTCAGCAATTTTTTCTCCCTAGTCACAATACTCCAGCCTCTCTTATTGCCTGTGCTGGATACCCGACTCACTTTGCTGTACCTGATAAGTTTCCCATCCCATTTTCTCTTCATACAGGCCATCCCCATGATTGTAACCCATTAATTCTTAGACCAAGCCCTTCCAGCCTGCTTTCCTCATGCAGTCCGACTGGTATTTGCTGTTGTATGGACACATCTTTATCTGCTAACCCTTCAATATTTACCTGTCCCTTAGCATGCAGAACTTGCCAACAATCTTGATGCCACTGTATAATTTTAGGCAAAACAGCATATTTGTGTTATACAAGTTCCCCCACAGTACTTGTTTCTCTTAAAGTATGGTTGTAGAGTTCTGCTCCATTTATTTTCTGTGGCAGACAGGCACTCTACCACTCTACCACATTTCAAATAATGCCATTGAAATGTAGTCATTTTCTAGAAAACTCACTGCAAATGAAGGACATTTAGGGTTGCTGTATTTTATTATGCTGTACTGTTAGTCATATCAGCCTGCAGTGGAGATTAATTTGTATATATTGTAGAGATAACTAATCACAGTTAGAAGTGTATATTTTGATTGTTTTTGTAGTGTTATCTGTTTTGTATGCAGTTTGAAGGAGGATTTTAACTTTTTTGGTAGGTCCTTTTTGTAGAGTTTGTGCTGGTAAGGATGTCTTTTACTTTTTGAGTAACACTGAATATGGACAACTACTGTATATGTTAGTGGTAAAGAAGTGTATATTGTAAACGTAAAGAACACCGCTTTGGCCTGCTGGGAATTGTACATTTCTTTGGTGATAACTGTAAAAAAGAGATGGCCATAAAAGAGTAACATGTAAGTCTTGATTCAGTACTTGTATTTATCAGTTTTGTTATACTATAACGTGACATTGTATGCATATTCTGATTTGCTGGCTATATACTCCTTTATTGAAGTCAAATTTGTACTGCAGGGTCTGTCCTGTTTTAATGTATGTGCTTATAAAATTCCTTAACGCTCTGTGTCCCACCACATGAACATCACTCAGGGACCATCTTAGAATGTCTTTTAAACCTCTGTAATGGATGGTATCCATGGATGTATTCAAACATTTGAATCAGTATTTCTTCCAATAAAACACGCCCTCAGTCATCCTTATTAGCTTGCAAGCCTAATTGGATGGCCATTGTGAGGCATGATTCTACCTGACCGGTACTAGAGCATCCTATGGGAGGGACATAGCTATTTAACATTCTGTTTCTGTGTGTGATGTATCAGGCACAGATTAGTTCAGTGAAAATTTGCTCACAGGAAAATCAAGCGGGGATTTGACCACTTTTATAAAGCCTTTGAAGAGTGCATGTTCTCCACATGTACAACTTATAGATGGACAGTCATGTAGTATCAGTTGATGTCCTTCCATTTCACTTTTGCAGTATTCCTGACCTGAGGGATCCCCTGCCAAGGGCTGCCCGATGTCTGGTCAGTATACCAAAGCCTTTAGGTTAAGGATACACTGTACTTCACATGCATGCTCCCCGCTGTAGGAGTAGGGCATGAAGGTGATGTCTGGATGCATCATCCTCAGAAATTCTCTGCTGCTAGTCCAAATGCCATCTTTATTGGTCTGATTGCATGAGTTGTTTGCTAGTTTATCTAGCCATTTTCAGATTAGTGCCCTGCTAGGGTTTTTTGCTTATCCTTTTCTTTTGCATTTGTGTTGTGAGGTTTCATCCAGAAAGGGTAAATGCCAGTGTGGGAGACAGATTCTCCATAAAGACCATCACGAGCAGTGCTTGTTTTGTTTAGGTGCTTCTCATGAGCATACATCCTGTACCATTTGGCAGACTTTTGTTCCAAAGACCTTACCTAGTCACCTTTCATCCTTAGCCATGTATCTTGAGAACCAGTGTCTAAAGCTTTTAGCGAAAGATGCTATGAAGGGTACTTCCTGGTCTGAGGGTCAGACATCTTTGAAGAAGCCTAAAATCTCAAGTCAGATTCTTTGGCTGTGCCACCTCCACCAGGCATCTCTATTGAGGCTGGTTAAAGCCCAGTGGATTATCAGGTTCTTGTGCTGGATTCCTCTGCTGCTACCGGGTCAGAGGCTGGCATGGATCCGACTTCTCACACATCCTTGAAGACTTTGCAGATATCTGCTTTGGACATTCAGGGAGTACTGCAGCTAATTATCATTGAAGGGCCTGGTGGGGTTCCTCAGATGCTTGTGAGGGAAGATGTCCTCACTAAAATAGTTAAGTATAGGCCAACGTCAGAGTCTTCTAAATTTTGTAAGGCAGACATCTCTTACGTTTTGTCTTTTGCTTCTTTTTTTTATCTCTCCTGCTCCTAAGGACCCTCAAAGTAAATGGCAAAATTTTACATAGGGCTTGTTCAAAGTTCTTATGGCCTTGAAGCTTCCAAAGGGGTTCTCTGTCCTGGCTTCCCCTTGGTCATCTTCCCCCATCAAGAGAACTAGGAAACAGGATTCCTCTGAGGAGGAAGAGGATTCTGATGATGAATCCCTGACGTATTCTTCTCAGATTCTTTTCCCTTTAGATTACAGCTCTGAGGAAGTGGATTCTGCTAGTTCTTAATCTCCTTTTGACAAGATTTCCTTTGGGGATACTATTTCCAGGATGATGGAATTCTTTAAATGGGATTGTGCCCAAGTGTCTGAAGAGAAGGTATTGTGAGGTCCTTCAAATCGAGCTTCATAAACACTCTGTTGTTCCTCCTGTTTTGGCTGCTTTATTGGATGCCTTCTCTTCTGCATCTCAGGACTCTAACTCACAGGCCCCTGTTCCTAAATACCTGATTGTTTTTATAAAGTGCCTGATAACAGCAAATTCCTTTATAAGTGTCCATCTACTGGCCCTTCGATGGTCTCTGTGGCATCTGACAATCCTTCTAAATTACTGCCTTCTACCAAGCTTCTTCCTTCTGATAAGGACAGCAGGTGTATGGAAAGGCAGGGTAAAAAGGTTTATACTTCAGTACCCTAGCCTTCAGGGCTGTTAGTTATCAGACTTGTATGACTAGATATATTTTGGCTTTTCTTTCTCAAGGCTTGCCAGGTTACTTCTGACCTTCCTTATTCTGAGGGAAAGACTTCTGTCTTGTCCCTTTAAGGTCTTCTTCACAGGTAGCTCGCCATTCCATCAAATGTAGTTGCAATGCAACAAATGCTGGCTTTGGCTCTGTGAGGAAGTATTCCTGGCTATGGCTTCAACCTCTACATGATGATGTTAAGATTAAGTTGATGGATGCTCCTCTGGGCAACAAGTTTTTGTTTGGTGCTGTTGCTATTGATGATGATTTGTTCAAGTCCCTGCAGGAAAATGGTAAGGCATTACAGGACCCGAAACATATTTTTGTTTCCCCTTTGCCAAAGTTTCAGAGAAACTATCCCAATAAACCATTTTTTGTTAGAAGACAGTCTCATCATCATCCTAAAGGCAAGAAGGGTGGTTGGAAGGCTTCCCCATCTAAGTCTACCCAGACCACTCCTGCTCAGAAACCTTCCTTTCCTGATAAACCAGGTGCTGCCTGACAACCTGATTTTTCCCAGCCACATTCTCTTTCACACCATCTTTCTGAGTTTCTTCCTTTTTTGTTAAGCATAACCCAGGGTTCCTGGGTTCTGTCCATCATTTGCTAAAGGTATTTCATGGTTTGGAAATATCTTCCCTCTTTTATGGGCATTCCTCAGCCACCTCAAGACCAGTTGGACTTTTACCAATGGTGCTTCAGGGTCTTTTTTGACTCAAGGAACTATTTAAGAGGTTGCAGCTGCTCAAAGAGGGATGGGGTTTTATTCCAGAATGTTTTTGGTCCCCAGGAAAGAGAACACTTGGAGTTCCATTCTGGATCTTTCTTACCTGAATATTTTTCTGAGGGTTCCTACCTTTTGAATGTTATTCCTTCAGACTTTGACCCTTCTGCTGCTTCCTCAGGCTTTTATGGTTTCTATGGATATCAAGGATGCTTACCTTCATATCCCTATTAATTCCATTTTCAGGAAGTATTTATGTTTCTCTGTTGCTTCTTCACATTTTCAGTTCTCTGCTTTGCCTTTTGGCCTCTACTGCTCCAAGGATATTAAGCAAATGCCTAGATCCTGTGATTGCTTTTTGCAGGCTAAAAGGGCATTGAGGTCTTTTCTTGTTTAGATTACCTGATTATTCTACCCTTCTCTCCAGAGATTCTTTTACAGCACTTTCAGTTTGCCATCACTCTGTTGCAAACCCTGGGTTTACTGTAAGTTTTCAAAAGTCCTTCCTATCCCCATCACAGGATCATGTTTTCCTGGGATGAAGGATCCAGAATGTTCCTATGCTAGCATCCATGCCTCCTCCCAAGGATTTGATTCAGATCTCCTTTTTTCAGTCCCTTCTTGCTTTGGCCTTGATTTCCGCCAAGGCTTTTCTGAGGATTCTGGGATTCATTACATCCACCATCCTTATGCTTCCCTTCATAAAACTGCACTTGAGAAAGCTTCATTGGTATCTAAAGTCAGTTTGGCTTCAGCATTCTCAACTGTAGAGCATCCAATTCCTCTTCTTCCATGTCTCAAGTTGAAATTTCAGTGGTGTTTTCACCAACTGACTTTGAATCAAGGGCTCCCCTTTCAACCCCACTTCCCTCTCAGCAGATGTTCACAGATGCTTTAGATTATCCAGTTCCTCTTCTTCCATGTCTCAAGTTGGAATTTCAGTGGTGTTTTCACCAACTGACTTTGAATCAAGGGCTCCCCTTTCAACCCCCACTTCCCTCTCAGCAGATGTTCACAGATGCTTTAGATTGGGTCGGGGAGGGGGGTTCCCTTAGAAACCTAAAGGTGCAGTGCCTCTGTTCTCCTCAGCAACAGAAGGAACACATCAATTTCAAGGAGATGATAGCTCTTCTGTTGGCTCTAACTGCTTTGCATCCTCTGGTTTCTCCATGAACCATAAAGATCTTTACAGACAATAACACATTGATGTGGTACATTAACAAATATGGGGAACAAGGTCCTGTATTCTTTGAAGATTGGCACTTCAGGATTGGGGGATAGCTTTTCAATATCAAGTGACACTTTAGGCAGTGGGCAGGATTTTGTGGCAGACTCCCTTAGCAGGTCTATAACACAATCTCATAAGTTGATGCCTCACAAGGATGTCTTTCTGTGAATCCCTATCAGATTATCAAATGTCCAGAAATTTGAAATGCATGTGGCCAAGACCATACGATTGAATTTTCGGAAGTTCAAACGTTTTCAGTGGAGATCATTGTATAGCGCTGATCAGGAAATTTACCCTTTTCCTCATTGTAGTGTGATCTTGGAGTTGGCATATATAATTGGCAAGAGGTGTGAGAGGGTGCAGGGGAGCTTGCCCCCCTGCAGAGATGTTAAGAAATGAAAGGTTTTGTTGTTTGTTTATTTATATAATGGTCAAACTTCTGAAAATTCGATCATATAGTCTCGGCTGTATGAATTTCAAATTTCCAGACATTCAGTAATCTGATATGGTATTCTTCATGTAGATTTCTTTGCCTCCTTTCTGAACAGGCAACTTCCTTAATTTTGTGCCAGGACTCCATGTCCTCTGGACTGGAAGGTGGATGCCATATCTTTTTAATAGAAGGGGCTGTTTCATTATGTCCTCCCTCCCCTTCCTCTCATTCCAAAAGCCTTGTGCAAAGTAAACCAGGATGCTCCCAAAATCTTGCTTGTGAATCCCTTTTGTCCCAGACAGCATTAGTTCCCCTCTTCTTCTGCATTTATCCAAGGGCAATCATCACAAGTTTCCTCACAGGGTGGATCTTCTCACACAAGACAAGGGATCTTTCATCCATACTCACCTGTCCACTTTTCAACTGACACTATGGATAATAAGATTTTGATTCCCTATAGACATTTTTTTCCTGAGGACATGCTTTGGTTTCTGCAGGAGGCAAGGAAACCCACTACTAGGAAATCCTACTTGTCCAAATGGAAGATGTTTTCTTTTCAGTGTGCCTTTCTCATAGTCTGAATCCACTTACTGTAGATGTTACTTTGATTCTCTCTTATTTGTGTGAATTGCTCAGTGCTGTGTTGGCATAGTCTTCTATTAGATCCCACCTCTCACCTATTTCTGCTTGTCTGCCTTTAGCTCCTCTGGCCTCTTGATTCGAGGCCACACAAGTTCTTAAAGGTGTTCTTCATAATAGTCCTCCCATAAAACCTGTCCCTCCTTCCTGAGATGTTAATTTTGTTACTGAGAAAGTGTCACAGGCTTCTTTTGAGCCTGCAGCTTCAGCTTTATGGCTCTTGGAAGACTGTTCTTTTTTTGGCCCTTACTCCTGCCAGATGAGTTTCACAGCTTCAAGCCCTTATGTCTGTTCCTCCTTTTTTAGTTTGTCATAATGACAGAGTGTCCCTTTGTACTAATCATTCTTTTATGCCTAATGTAGTGAATGAGTTGTCTCTTAATCAGTCTATTTATTTGTCCACTGTTTTCTCTTCCCTGCAATCTACTAGTGAGAAGGTGTTGCACACTTTGGATTCACAAAGATAATTGAGATTTTATTTGGACAGAACTAAAGCTTTTATGAAATCTGATCAGCTTTTTGTTTGTTTTCATCCTAGATCATTAGGTTTGTAGGCTTCCAAGCAGACTATTTCCTATTGGATTTCTAAAGTAATTTCCTTTTATTATTCTTATCATGGTAAAAACCTTCCCTCTATGGTCAAGGCTCATTCTGCTAGGGCTGTGGCATTTTCTCGTACTTTTTCCAAGGGTTTGGATACTAAGTCTTTCCTTGAGGCAGCGATACCAAGCACTACAAGTTGGATGTCCTATCCAGGTCTAGAGCTGGGTTTGCTAGGACCATTTTTCATGGTTTTCTAGAAGGCTCTTCTGGTACTTACTCCTTCCTGTGCTTTTGCACTCTCCTTCATGTTAAGAATACTGCAACAGTGAAATGGAAGGACACAGTGCAGTTGTGTAAAATCTTGCCATAACAATAGATGACGTTCTCTTCACTCTTGCAGTATTCACTCCCTCCCTCTTCCCCCTTGTCTTTTGTCAGTCTGGATGTGTGCATTATCCTGTGGTATTGTAGGGCCAGCGTTCTTCCTGAGGCTCTCAGTTCTGAGGATGGTATGTCCAGACATCACCTTTATGCCGTACGCCTAGTGCATGGAGCATACTTGTGATGTACAGCATATCCTTAACCTAAAGACTTTGGTATACAGGCCAGGCATCGGGCTGCCTTTGGCAGGGGATCTTTCATGTTAAGAATATTGCAACAGTGAAGAAAAGGACATCTACTGTTATTGTACAATTTTACACAACTGTGCTTTCTGTCAACAACTTCTAAATGAATTAGTACCACCACTAGACAGGATTGCATCTTTCTGAAATTTAACATTAGTCTGTAGCATTCTCTGCCGATCTACCTTGTAAGAGCTCAGCATACTGCTGTTTTGTTTTGAAGTTATACATACCTTACCCCCACCCCACCCCATCCCTGAAATATTGGTGAGTTCTGATGTGCTTCTTTTGTTTTCATAATGCAGCTGCAAACATTCATTCATAGTTAATGTCATTCAGCTAGTGTTCAGTTTCATGTCAATGCCTTATCTTATTTGAGAATTGTTTTGGAGTCTGGTCTTTTATGTTAACACGATTGTTTATGGCTAGTAAAGTGATTTTTAGCGTTATATGTTTGAAATAGAACATAAACATCACATATACAGATATTTCGTTTAACAAGTTACATTGAAACATCAGTTATCTCAATCACAGATTATTTGGCTTCACATTTTAACTGTACTATACTGTACTCAAACTTTATGTTAAAAAAAATATGAAAGTAAAAATTGCTCATTATTTTTATGACATACTGCTGTAAACTGATCTTTTTTACTAGGCATGGTGGGTGTGACACAGAAACTTGAGTTTTTTTCTGCAGAGAGTATATAGGGGTTGTTTTGTCTACTGTGCAAGTGGGTGGGAGTGAGAGTAGATAACATTCAGTACCATCTGTATATTTCAAACGTAAACTGCATAAAGTGTGTGGGGGGCATTGATTTTGAACTGTGTTGTGAAATAACTGGAATAAAATGCCACGTCTCTTAGACGAGGGTAAACATACCCAGTGCACTCAAATGAGTATATCTCTTGGAAACATTGTTTCAAGCAAAACATAATGTTTAGATCTATCAACACTAGTGTCTGCAATACAGAGCTAAAAAAAAATGTTAACGTCTAAGGAATAGTCTTTTATGAGTCTAAGTGACAACAATTGAAATTAGTCACTTTCTGAAGTGTATAGCGACAGCATTTTGTGGAGCAAGCATATTGTTTAAATGATGAGCTTGATAGTGGAGGCAGCAGCATGAAGTTAGAGTACAAAATATAAATGTATGTCTACAAGTCTCCTCTCATTTGGGCGTAGTTCAGTAGAAATTCCAGTGTATGCAGTTTTAGTTAAATGAAATATCCAAAGGATTATACGCTGGAATTTTTCTATGTATTTATTTATTTATTTTGACATGGTTAGTCCAACTAGGCCAATGGCATATTTTTAGGAGAGACCGAGGTGTACGAATATGTGAAATCTGGTCAGTGCACCGGGGACACTGCCATACTCTTTTTGTTTTTTTGTTAAATGTCTTGTGTTCTTTTAATTCACTTGAGCTTTCATCAAGTTGGGAACAAGTCACATCAGCTTAATATCTTATCCGATGCATGGCAATTTTGAAAAGTAGATTTTCTTAGATGGGTGCAATGAGAAAAAAGCCCCCACCCCCCAAATCTCCATGCAAAAGGAGTCAATACCACTAATGTAACCAGTTTCCCAGTTGCTACATGGTGGGATTAAGGGAAAACCTCAAAGTTTATATTGAAATTCTTTGGTTTGTCAAAAAATGTCATCAAAACTTTATATGCACTTCAGCAAGTACTAAGCAATGCTTATGCTCTTCAGTTCACTGCAGTTAAGTTTATACCCATGAACTGTAATTTTCACTCAAATGTCAAGTAAGTAAGTAAACAAATGCCCAGTAATTCACTTCAGAGGAGAGTTGTAGACATACATTTTTTTTTTTTTTTGAAAGCTGCTGTAGTAATATAAAAACGTTTTAGGCCATTAAGATGGTAGATGAAAAACAGTCCTTTATGTGAATCAGTTACTTGTGTTTTCTGGAGAAAAAAGTGAATTATACATGCTGATTTGCTTAAGCATTATCTCTTTAAAAGCTGTTTCCCTGTGTGTATGTGTAGGTAAATAATTTGTGTACTTGCATACATATGGCTACCCTTATCCCTAAGCTAGAGTTATGAATGGGCTGAAACGCAAGGCAGTGTTGTCCTTTCATTTACTTGTACACCACAGATTAAAGTTTAAGGTCTGTAATCAGGCTCATTACTGTTGTGGTCTTAGCTGTAAGCCCCTTGGTTTAACTACCTTCTATGTTTGTTTCAGTGTTGGGGCCCAAAATGCGGCATGTACTCAAAACATGGCCTGTCCCATGAGCTGCTCAGCTCCATGAACACCTGTGTGTACAGTAGCTGCATAGTTCAGTATTTTAGGAGCATTTTTTTCTTCACCATCTGCTAGAGGAATTCTCATTCCTTTTTGCAACCCGTTCCAATCTTTTCTGTAGTTTGCTTTAATCTCCTAGAATTTTAAACCACATTCTGTAACGGTTGCAGTCATATGGGTTAGTTTGGTTTACACTGGCAGTAGCAGAGGTTTAATGTGACAATTTTTACATGTCTTTGCTACTTCTAGCTGTATAATTCTCTGAAATAAGCAGTCTGTAAAAAGTTTTGTGTGAAACCAAGTCTAGATATATATTTTGGTCTAAACCAAAGTGGAG
>NC_056735.1:556604900-556632400 GCF_019279795.1 Protopterus annectens
AGCTTGAGTACATTGCATTTATGTAGGGGTACTGGCCAAGCCACTCCAATAGCTTTATCCTTGGGTCACATTTACTATTTGGAAAATAATATTGCACAGTAATAATTGGACGCCATTTGGTAAGGGCCTTTTTAGTAGCTGATATTAGTGGTTGGTGGCAGCTGGTACTACCTTATAGACTGGCAGGATGGGGCATAGCTGGAGAACCTGTGCCAGCTTTCCCCAGGAGTGTCTGTGTATTTGTATATAACTCATACCTTAAAGAGTGTGTGTGTGTCATCTACTTGGGCAAGGACACAAAGCACTGGTTGCACAGAAAGGGTGCTGGAGATTTTAGCTTGACCACTAGGCTGAGACCTGTACCCTATAGCTGTGCCAGTGGGGAGTCTTATTGGATATCTGGAGAGAAAGGGAGAAACCAGCCCCAGACTGACTGTGATCTCTGTGTGCTCTTAAGGGAAATTGTACTTTACTGTGTGTGTATTTGTTATCCTTCCCAATGTGGACGCTCCTCAGTGACGTTAGTGGTGAGGATTGAGGCTCCTTGATTACTGAGCCAGTGCACAGGCATCACATATACATACATATGCACAGATTATATATATTTGTTAGTGTGTGTGTGTGTGTGTGTGTGTGTGTGTGTGTGTGTGTGTGTATGTATGTATGTATATATATATATATATATATATATATATATATATATATATATTCAGGGGTACTGCAGTGGTGGTGCTGCGGTAGCGTTGTCGTCTCACAGTAAGACGTTGTCCTGTTCGATTCTCAGCTAGAGCATCTTCTGTGTGGAGACATGCGTGAATGGGTGAACCTTCGTTGAAGGTTGTGCATCAGAGCTGGCAACTCGGCATGTAAAAATCTGCTGCCAATCATTAGCGGACCGGAGTTCCGCTGTGGCGATCCCCTAACTGGGAAAAGCCGAAAGAAACAACATACTCAGGGGGCGGCCTGGGGAGAAAAGGTCCATAAGAACAACAAATATAATATATAGTACATTCGAGTATATACAGCAGAGGGAGCAAAAAATTCTTAAACAGAAGTACATTTAGGATATATACTAGATACACACTTAATAAGCTAATTACAATGCAGTACAATTATTGTTGACATAGATGCATGGATGAATATGGAACGCTTGTATATACACACACGTGATGCACACTTAATAAACTAATTACAATATAGTACAGCTATGGCTGACATAGTAGTCCGGGTGAATATAAATGCTCCGTGCACAGATTATGACTGAGATTTAGAGCTAGAAAAGACATTAAAAGGCTATAACAGTGATGTTGCAGAAGTTGTATGTAAGAGGAAAATGAATGGAAGAATATGAGAAGGTGTGTAAGAAGCTGGAAGTGATAGCAGTAGAGCTAATAAGGGTGGGAGTAATAGATATGAAGGTCAGGAGAGAAGGTCATTAGTAGTAATGGGTAAAGAGACAGAGAGAGAGAGAGAGAGAAGAAATGTTAGTGTATTTTAGATAAATATAGGGGGAAATGTGGGTACAAGATGAAAAAGGGGAAATGGTAAGAAGGCACTAAGAACTAGGTATTGGCTGGAGGAGGCTTAGTGTAGTTACAAATCCATTTAGAGTAAAAGTGTGTGCATCAAGCATTTTTGAAGGAGGGATTGCATTACGTAAGGAGGGATTGCATTACGTTGTACAAATAGCTGGAGTAAGGCTCTTCCAGGTTTTTGCTGTTACCCAAGAGTATAGTAGTTGAATTGAGGATAGTTTAGGTTTCTGAATTTAGAAGAGGTGTTGGTTCACATCTTTGTGACCTATTAGGATTATAGTGGGAAAATAAGGACTTTAGGACAGGACAATTCTGTGGTTTAGTAAGTAACGTATGAGTGATATTTATTTGGAGGTAAGTGAGATAGTGGGTGGAATTTGAGCCAATTTAATGTTTGTAGAGGTATGCAGTGCTGGGTGGAGTGGTGGCTGTTTGTTGCAAATTTGGCTATCTTGTAAGTTATTTCTTGTTTAGTTTTGAGGGAGATTGGAGGTTGGTTAGTAATAGAGCACCATAGATTACAGAAGGAAGTAGATAATTGGAAGCAAGTATTTGTTTTGTGGGGAGGGAGAGGAAATGTTTGTCTGTAGAGTAGTCCCAGTTTTTTGTGATGTTACTTTGTATGTGTAGGTCAAATTATAGTTTTTTGTCAATAATAACACCTAATAGTTTGGTTTGGGCAACTAATTTAATGTTTTTGTTGTTTAGAGAGAATATGTGGAATTGATATTTATTAATGGGAGTGTTTTTTCTTTGGGGAGAAGATTGAGTTTTTTTTTTTGATGGGATAAAGACAGGTGATTGTTGTGGAGCCATGTCTCTATGGTGGTAAATGTCGACTGAGTAATTTACTGCAGGGGAGTTGAGTTTTCAGAAGAGCAGATTATAGTCGAATCATCTGTGTATTGAGCCATAGACCCTTATTGAAATGATAGGTGGAGGATTTTGATGAAAATATTAAACAGTAGGGGTCCTAATATGGATCCTTGGGAACACCGGTGGGGTTATGAGTATATGGGGATGTAAAGTATTGCCATTTTACAGTTTGTTTTCTGTCAGATGGGTATCTTTTGAACCAGTTGAGAGAAGGAATAGATAGTCCGATGTTGGAAAGCTGGGAAAGGAGGAGTGTGAGAGAGAGTATCAAAGCCTTTAGACAAATCCAGGAATAAAGTGGAGATAATCTTCCCTGAGTTATGAGCTTTGTTAAACTAACTACTTCCATAAAGGATACTAGTGCAGTTGAAGTAATATGGCCAGGTCTGACACCATGCTGAGTTTGAAAAAGGATTTAATTATTGAGAAGGAATTGTAGAAGTTGGGCGTGTACACATTTTTCTAGGAGTTTGGAGATCGGGGACAGAATAGCTGTAGGGTGTAAGTTGGAAATATCTGTTGAGGTACCCCCTTTGTGGAGAGGTAGTATGTTTGCTTTTTTACGAGAAGTTGGGAAAAATAGGATTCTTGGATGGATCTATTTATGAGAAAGTTAATGGCGTAAGCAGTAGCTTTTGCAGCTATTTTTATGTATTCTGTGGGTATGCCATCTCCTGCGTTTGAGCTGGACTTTAGTTTCAAAATAAGTATTTTGCGGTTGTTGTAGGGATAGTAGAGTTTGAATTCTGGAAAGGAAATGGATTTAACTAAGTTTGTATGGGTGGTTAAGGGGGTATGGGTACAGGGAGTAATTTTACCTAATACTTTTGTAGTAGACAGAGGAGGTTGGAGCTGAGTGTGGTGAGAGAGAGGAGTGTTAATTGCGAAGTAAGTTGTGGTGAGAGGTTGAGAGAATGTGACTGCAATATTAGATGTAGTGTTTATGAAGTAGGAGTTGAAGATGCTTGCTATTTGATCTGATGTCTTGTTTATGTGGGGGCATTTTTTTGAAGGTTCAAGTATTATTCTTTGCCTTTGGATACAAGTTTTTTTATCTGGTTACAAAGTTGCTTGCGCTTTAAGTCAGAGTTTTTCTTGTGTTTATGTGATAGCTTCTAGGATTTGCCCCTAGTTATCATTATTTCCTTAGTAGATTTAGTTAACCAAGGAGCATGATTAGTTGTTATTCTTTTAGTTCAGGTGGGTGTGAGGCTGTCTAATATTTTTATCCCTAACAGGAGAAACTGAAAGATATTGCTTTCCAATTTATGCTTTTTATGATATTATTGAATGTGTGCAGGTTGAATTTGGAAAAGGTTAAAGCAGTGCAAGGCATCATCTAAGGGGAATGTTTTAAGGTTATTCCATTTTATGCTTTTTAGCAATGCTGCGGTGGTGCAGACATTAGCGTTGTCATCTCAAAGCAAGAGGTTCTCCAGTTCACTTCTCAGATGGAGTGCCTTCTGTGCAGAGTCTGCATGTCCTCCCTGCAGTTGAGGCAGGTAGGTGTGTGTGTGTGTGTGTGTGTGTGTGTGTGTGTGTGTGTGTGTGTGTGTGTGTACGTGTGCATGCCTGCTTTGAAGGTTGGGTGCTGGGCTGACAAATCGACACTGTAAAAACTCCACTGCCAATCAAGTTTTGGACCGGTGATCTGCTGTGGCAATCCCTTACAGGAGAAACTGAAAAATATTGCTTGCCAATTTATGGTTTTTAGGATATTATTGAATGTGTGCAGGTTGAATTTGGATAGGTTCCTGGAATGTTTGAAGAGGTATTTTTTTGAAACAGAGGGGTAGGCTCAAGTAATGAAGGCAGGAAGGTGAGCGCTTATAGAGTTAGGGAGAGTACCAGCTGATAAGGTTTTTGTTGGGTCTGAGACTAGAAATGAGCTGAAGATGGTTCCTGCATTAATTTTATTATTTTATCTAGTGGGAGGTGGAGATTAGTTGGATATAGTGAAATAAGTTAATACTGGTGGATTAAGTTTTCGAGGAAATATTAGAACAATTAATGTTCACATCACCTAGGATTATAGTTTTGTATTTTTATGGTGTGAGAAGCCCAGGATAATTCTTCTAGAATAGGTATGATAGAGAGATTTTTGGAGTTGTTAATTTTTAGGAAGGAGATCAAGATTTCAGCATTTACCAATTGTGGGATGTGACCAGTAAATGGGCATATGTTAAGAGTATTGGGTATTGGGGAATAGGATGGCAACATTACCTCCTTTCGAGCTGATTCTATCAACCCTTATTATGCTAAAGTTGGGAGGGGAAATTCAGAGTCTCTCATATTACGCTTTAACCACATCTCAATAGTAGCTAAGATTTCTATTTTATTATGAGATAACCAGGCATGTAATTTGGTGGTTTTGTTGCAAATACATTGAAGGTTTATGGTAGTTATGCATAATGATTTTAAGCATTTTGTTGGGTTTGTCCCAATAGGGTGATTGGTAGTAGAAGGACTTGGTTTGGGATGGATGTCCCCACAATGTACTTGTGTCAAGAAAATAAATGAAAACCAATGAGTAAAGGTGGGAAGTTCAGAGCTGATAAAGTGCAATAAAAGGGGGATATATATATATATATATATATATATATATATACTGTGTGTATATATATATATACTGTGTGTATATGTACTGTGTGTATATATACTATGTGTGTCTATATATATATATATATATATATATATATATATATATATATATATATATGTGTGTGTGTATATATATATATATATATATATATATATATATATATATATATATATATATATATATATATTCAGGGGTACTGCAGTGGTGGTGCTGCGGTAGCGTTGTCGTCTCACAGTAAGACGTTGTCCTGTTCGATTCTCAGCTAGAGCATCTTCTGTGTGGAGACATGCGTGAATGGGCGAACCTTCATTGAAGGTTGTGCATCAGAGCTGGCAACTCGGCATGTAAAAATCTGCTGCCAATCATTAGCGGACCAGAGTTCCGCTGTGGCGACCCCCTAACTGGGAAAAGCCGAAAGAAACAACATACTCAGGGGGCGGCCTGGGGAGAAAAGGTCCATAAGAACAACAAATATAATATATAGTACATTCGAGTATATACAGCAGAGGGAGCAAAAAATTCTTAAACAGAAGTACATTTAGGATATATACTAGATACACACTTAATAAGCTAATTACAATGCAGTACAATTATTGTTGACATAGATGCATGGATGAATATGGAACACTTGTATATACACACACGTGATACACACTTAATAAACTAATTACAATATAGTACAGCTATGGCTGACATAGTAGTCCGGGTGAATATAAATGCTCCGTGCACAGATTATGACTGAGATTTAGAGCTAGAAAAGACATTAAAAGGCTATAACAGTGATGTTGCAGAAGTTGTATGTAAGAGGAAAATGAATGGAAGAATATGAGAAGGTGTGTAAGAAGCTGGAAGTGATAGCAGTAGAGCTAATAAGGGTGGGAGTAATAGATATGAAGGTCAGGAGAGAAGGTCATTAGTAGTAATGGGTAAAGAGACAGAGAGAGAGAGAGAGAGAAGAAATGTTAGTGTATTTTAGATAAATATAGGGGGAAATGTGGGTACAAGATGAAAAAGGGGAAATGGTAAGAAGGCACTAAGAACTAGGTATTGGCTGGAGGAGGCTTAGTGTAGTTACAAATCCATTTAGAGTAAAAGTGTGTGCATCAAGCATTTTTGAAGGAGGGATTGCATTACGTAAGGAGGGATTGCATTACGTTGTACAAATAGCTGGAGTAAGGCTCTTCCAGGTTTTTGCTGTTACCCAAGAGTATAGTAGTTGAATTGAGGTTAGTTTAGGTTTCTGAATTTAGAAGAGGTGTTGGTTCACATCTTTGTGACCTATTAGGATTATAGTGGGAAAATAAGGACTTTAGGACAGGACAATTCTGTGGTTTAGTAAGTAACGTATGAGTGATATTTATTTGGAGGTAAGTGAGATAGTGGGTGGAACTTGAGCCAATTTAATGTTTGTAGAGGTATGCAGTGCTGGGTGGAGTGGTGGCTGTTTGTTGCAAATTTGGCTATCTTGTAAGTTATTTCTTGTTTAGTTTTGAGGGAGATTGGAGGTTGGTTAGTAATAGAGCACCATAGATTACAGAAGGAAGTAGATAATTGGAAGCAAGTATTTGTTTTGTGGGGAGGGAGAGGAAATGTTTGTCTGTAGAGTAGTCCCAGTTTTTTGTGATGTTACTTTGTATGTGTAGGTCAAATTATAGTTTTTTGTCAATAATAACACCTAATAGTTTGGTTTGGGCAACTAATTTAATGTTTTTGTTGTTTAGAGAGAATATGTGGAATTGATATTTATTAATGGGAGTGTTTTTTCTTTGGGGAGAAGATTGAGTTTTTTTTTTTGATGGGATAAAGACAGGTGATTGTTGTGGAGCCATGTCTCTATGGTGGTAAATGTCGACTGAGTAATTTACTGCAGGGGAGTTGAGTTTTCAGAAGAGCAGATTATAGTCGAATCATCTGTGTATTGAGCCATAGACCCTTATTGAAATGATAGGTGGAGGATGTTGATGAAAATATTAAACAGTAGGGGTCCTAATATGGATCCTTGGGAACACCGGTGGGGTTATGAGTATATGGGGATGTAAAGTATTGCCATTTTACAGTTTGTTTTCTGTCAGATGGGTATCTTTTGAACCAGTTGAGAGAAGGAATAGATAGTCCGATGTTGGAAAGCTGGGAAAGGAGGAGTGTGTGAGAGAGAGTATCAAAGCCTTTAGACAAATCCAGGAATAAAGTGGAGATAATCTTCCCTGAGTTATGAGCTTTGTTAAACTAACTACTTCCATAAAGGATACTAGTGCAGTTGAAGTAATATGGCCAGGTCTGACACCATGCTGAGTTTGAAAAAGGATTTAATTATTGAGAAGGAATTGTAGAAGTTGGGCATGTACACATTTTTCTAGGAGTTTGGAGATCGGGGACAGAATAGCTGTAGGGTGTAAGTTGGAAATATCTGTTGAGGTACCCCCTTTGTGGAGAGGTAGTATGTTTGCTTTTTTACGAGAAGTTGGGAAAAATAGGATTCTTGGATGGATCTATTTATGAGAAAGTTAATGGTGTAAGCAGTAGCTTTTGCAGCTATTTTTAGGTATTCTGTGGGTATGCCGTCTCCTGCGTTTGAGCTGGACTTTAGTTTCAAAATAAGTATTATGTGGTTGTTGTAGGGATAGTAGAGTTTGAATTCTGGAAAGGAAATGGATTTAACTAAGTTTGTAAGGGTGGTTAAGGGGGTATGGGTACAGGGAGTAATTTTACCTAATACTTTTGTAGTAGACAGAGGAGGTTGGAGCTGAGTGTGGTGAGAGAGAGGAGTGTTAATTGCGAAGTAAGTTGTGGTGAGAGGTTGAGAGAATGTGACTGCAATATTAGATGTAGTGTTTATGAAGTAGGAGTTGAAGATGCTTGCTATTTGATCTGATGTCTTGTTTATGTGGGGGCATTTTTTTGCAGGTTCAAGTATTATTCTTTGCCTTTGGATACAAGTTTTTTTATCTGGTTACAAAGTTGCTTGCGCTTTAAGTCAGAGTCTTTCTTGTGTTTATGTGATAGCTTCTAGGATTTGCCCCTAGTTATCATTATTTCCTTAGTAGATTTAGTTAACCAAGGAGCATGATTAGTTGTTATTCTTTTAGTTCAGGTGGGTGTGAGGCTGTCTAATATTTTTATCCCTAACAGGAGAAACTGAAAGATATTGCTTTCCAATTTATGCTTTTTATGATATTATTGAATGTGTGCAGGTTGAGTTTGGAAAAGGTTAAAGCAGTGCAAGGCATCATCTAAGGGGAATGTTTTTAGGTTATTCCATTTTATGCTTTTTAGCAATGCTGCGGTGGTGCAGACATTAGCGTTGTCATCTCAAAGCAAGAGGTTCTCCAGTTCACTTCTCAGATGGAGTGCCTTCTGTGCAGAGTCTGCATGTCCTCCCTGCAGTTGAGGCAGGTAGGTGTGTGTGTGTGTGTGTGTGTGTGTGTGTGTGTGTGTGTGTGTGTGTGTGTGTGTGTGTGTACGTGTGCATGCCTGCTTTGAAGGTTGGGTGCTGGGCTGACATATCGACACTGTAAAAACTCCACAGCCAATCAAGTTTTGGACCGGTGATCTGCTGTGGCAATCCCTTACAGGAGAAACTGAAAAATATTGCTTGCCAATTTATGGTTTTTAGGATATTATTGAATGTGTGCAGGTTGAATTTGGATAGGTTCCTGGAATGTTTGAAGAGGTATTTTTTTGAAACAGAGGGGTAGGCTCAAGTAATGAAGGCAGGAAGGTGAGCGCTTATAGAGTTAGGGAGAGTACCAGCTGATAAGGTTTTTGTTGGGTCTGAGACTAGAAATGAGCTGAAGATGGTTCCTGCATTAATTTTATTATTTTATCTAGTGGGAGGTGGAGATTAGTTGGATATAGTGAAATAAGTTAATACTGGTGGATTAAGTTTTCGAGGAAATATTAGAACAATTAATGTTCACATCACCTAGGATTATAGTTTTGTATTTTTATGGTGTGAGAAGCCCAGGATAATTCTTCTAGAATAGGTATGATAGAGAGATTTTTGGAGTTGTTAATTTTTAGGAAGGAGATCAAGATTTCAGCATTTACCAATTGTGGGATGTGACCAGTAAATGGGCATATGTTAAGAGTATTGGGTATTGGGGAATAGGATGGCAACATTACCTCCTTTCGAGCTGATTCTATCAACCCTTATTATGCTAAAGTTGGGAGGGGAAATTCAGAGTCTCTCATATTACGCTTTAACCACATCTCAATAGTAGCTAAGATTTCTGTTTTATTATGAGATAACCAGGCATGTAATTTGGTGGTTTTGTTGCAAATACATTGAAGGTTTATGGTAGTTATGCGTAATGATTTTAAGCATTTTGTTGGGTTTGTCCCAATAGGGTGATTGGTAGTAGAAGGACTTGGTTTGGGATGGATGTCCCCACAATGTACTTGTGTCAAGAAAATAAATGAAAACCAATGAGTAAAGGTGGGAAGTTCAGAGCTGATAAAGTGCAATAAAAGGGGGAGATATATATATATATATATATATATATATATATATATATATATATATAGATATATACTGTGTGTGTATATATATATACTGTGTGTATATGTACTGTGTGTATATATACTGTGTGTGTATATATATATATATATATATATATATATATATATCTATATATATGTAATGTGTGTGTGTGTGTGTGTGTGTGTGTATATATATATATATATATATATATATATATATATATATATATATATATATGTGTGTATATAGATAATATATATATATATATATATATATATATATATATATATATATATATATATATATATATACTGTGTGTTTATGTACTTGCCTCCACTTGGTCGTCATCTGCTCACAACTTGGTAAATTACTGGAATGCATGTAACCATGGGTCCTGCTGCAGGAGAGGGGTAGGTCCTGGTCTCCTAGCAGTTTGTGGATGTCATTAAACTGCATGTCCATTCTGACTGTACACACATTATGTGTCATGTTGTATATGTATACAGATGTGTACATATGAACATTTGTATGTATATATATATATATATATATATATATATATATATATATATATATATATAGTTGACTATCACAGTCTTGAAACTTATAAACCTGAGGCTGTAGCATCAAAAGACTAAAATGTCGAAGACCAAAATATCAAACTATTGGACTTACCCCCCCCCCCCCTCTGCAGGACCCATGTTAGCATTAGTTCCTAGGTCAGCACCAGTGGCGGCTGGTGACTTCAAATCAAAGGGGACTGCAAGAGACAGCTGAATGGGTGGGGTCAATGGGAAGGGGTGCAACCAACTAGAAAGGGGAGGAGCTATGTTCAAAACCACAAAAACTAAAACTTTAATTAAATACGCTGCCCTGGGTGCCAAACCGTCATTATGAGAGTCCAATCAAGACAAAAATAAGTGTAGAAGAATACAAATATTTCAATGCATTGGCTGCATGACAGCTTACTTAATATCTACATGGAAACAAAAGGTTGTGAGGCATGAAAACATAAATTACTTTTTAAATACATTACTGGAATGCCAGTCAAAATCAAGTTTAAGAAAAACAAGCAGCACTCAACTCAAACAACTTCTCCTTGCACTGCAGTTCTAATTATAAATTATATTCAGCTTTATTAAAGTACCAAGTAACATGCTGAAAGTAGAAATTTCTGTGATGCCCCCACTTGTAAAAATGTTTCTTATCCAAAAAAGACCTGCTGCCTGACAACTATCTACTTGTTTCATGGGGAAAACATGATCAAAGCAAAAAATGATAAGCAAACAAGAAACAAGCTCAAGATACATTGCTTAAAGGATTACTGTACAGGTTATGGACCACACATGATTGGCATTCTGTTTAGTTTATGAATAAAGCCTGTAGAGATGACTGGAAGTCTCCAACAAGTGTAATGAGCTTTTTAAAATAATGTAATCCTGAATTCAATACCCAAGGCTTATACATTATCTAGTTAAGTATTCTCTGCATGGCAACAACAGAAAGGCTTTCAATGTTGGCATTTTCTTTAACAGTATGCTTATTAAAGCTTACTTGCATCTTACGATCTCAGACAAGCTTATCTTATGGTCATTAAAGCATTGCTACCTAAACACAGAGCAACAGGCACTTTGAGTAATAAGCATAAATCAACAGTACAAAAATATGACAGAAACCAGACTATTTTGCAAAATCAAGGACAGATGAAAAGCCACTGTAGTACTTGTGTCTACCCTGGATGGGGGGACACTCTGCACATGTTACACTGCATAACTACTTCTTGCCTTGCTTGGACACATCCAGAGTCACTACATGGGAGAGTGGGGTGCAACAAGTATGTCACAATTTGAAATGTCTCTGGCTGACTGTGATGGCCCTGACACGTTTGTCCTACCTCTCAACCTCAGAGCAAGAAATCTGGACAAAGCCATACATAGAAGTGGGACAAAGGCCCAAAAATAAGGACAATTTTTAAATATTGCTCTTATAAACTTAGAAAGATGATAGAATAGGTCTTGCATTAGTATGAATTTTCTGAAGGGTATGAAATCTGAAACTCAAAATGTCTGTCATTATTTTCTAACTTCAGTCTTTAATGATTTGTCAATAATTTGCCAAAAAAAAACACAATTTTATGAAAAATGGACCAAAATGTGATGCAAAAATATAAAATAGCCACACAATACAGCTGGGAACCTGTCAAAGAAGGGTCACTTTAATATTAGTACTGCTAACTTGAGCAGCTGACAAAATAAAAGAATCTACATGCATTTCAAGTAATCTATAACTTTGATTATTACAGTTATTTCTTAATTGTAAACCCTCCATGTTTTCTTCCAACATTGCTATTTTGCAGAGGGATTATTAGGCGGAAGAGCAACATTCTGAGCCAAAATCAGGGACAGTTGAGAGGCTGGCTATGCCTAATTCTATAAAGCAATTTATTTGCATGTACATCTCAAACTGTTAATGCAGTAAATCTGGACAAGGCCAAATATATTGGGGGAACATATAAACAGTACTAAAAATTGCTCTTGTATAAACTGAGACAGTTGATAGAATAACAGGTCTTACTTTAGCATGCATTTTTCTGATGGTTATGAAGTCTGAAACTCAGTGAATCATTATTTAGTGACTTAATTCCTAAGATTTGCCAGAAAACTACAAATTTTATGAGGAACAAAATAAAAATAAGAAGCAAAAATCTATTCATTCTTTGAAAATCTGGACAGTTGGGAGATATAGTTCAGCAGAGCCTCTGAGTTTGCCACACTTCCCCCTCACAAAATCAATGTCGAATGGAGCCTCTGCAGCCATTCCAATGATCCATTACTTGGCTATTTCACTCCATTTACCATAAACAGTAATGTGCATACTGCTTTACTTCTATGATGATTTGGACTTCATTTGAAAGTTTTATTTTGCATTTTACAGCACAAACACTAAGACCTGCTAAACAAAGCAATGCAGTCTCACAATGAAAACAGACTTGGAGTTAAAACTTCTCTGCCCTTGAAACTCACATTCATTGAAACAGCATTGAAACCCACATTCAAAGAAAATACATTTTGCCAGTGGCAGATAAAGATTAATTTTGGGATGTTTTCAAATCATAGGCCCCTTGCATATGAAACATACATGTGCTCTTTGATATACCTTCCTGATTGTACTAAATTGTATTCCTTGTACAATACAGTACAATTGTTAGAGGGCATTTTAAATTTGTTTTGAACATTTTTTCAGTAAGCAATGAAGCAAAATGCATGCACCCATAATGACAAAACTGTCCAGTTCAGAGCATTTCCATCATAAAAGTCTACTCAGACTTCTACATTCCACCATTATCAGTAAATATGCACAATTCTGCAGTCCAGCATTATCAGTAAATTTGCACAATTCTGCAGTCCATTATCAGTAAATATGCATAATCTCTGAAGTAAAAGTCATCTAAATAATTCCACATTAAAAAAATTTGTAACTAATGAAGAGGTTGCTGTTAGCAAACACCTTTATATTTCATGGTTTTATCGAAAAATAGTGTCTGTTGCCCCTGAGGAATAAATTGCCTGTATTACATTAAAAAAATGATAAGCTAGTAATATTGCAAGAGGAAATGGATGGCAAACTGATAACAGGCTCATAGTTAGTATCTTCACCAAGGAGGACATTCTCAGGATGGCAGCATCCACCCCTTGTGGGAGTAGAACCCACAGCCTTCTGCATCAACAGCAAGTACACAGCCTGTTGTGCTATTAACAATGCAAGCCAACTCAGCATAAGCAGCACTAAACTTCTCTTCCCCTGCAGCTCTCAGCTCCTTGTAAAATCTACTCAATACTCAACTGCATCTCAACTTCGCAGCACAAGAAATCTGGAAAAAGCCAACATTTATTGGGGGGGGGGGGTCAAAAGCCCAAAAACCAGGGACACATTAAACATTGCTTGTATAATCTTGGAAAGTTGCTAGAATAAAATGCTGTGTTAACACCATACATTTTACTGCCAAGGTCCCTGTGCAAAACAGTCAGAGCAACATACCACTACGCCTAATCAGCTGCTTTGTCAAAGAGAAATGCTGTGTTACCACCATACATTTTACTGACAAAGTCCCTGTGCAAAACAGTCAGAGCAACATACAACTACGCCAAATCAGCTGCTTTGTGAAAGAGACGAAGACTGAAACTTACATGGCTATCATTTAGTGAATTCACTTCTCGCCATAGCTGTCAACCTCTTAGTACAAAACACCTGGACAAACCCAGTAATGAGGGAATACAGCCCTCAAACATATTCAGTGAATTCAGTTCTTGCCATAGCTGTCAACCTTAGCACAAAAAACCTGGACAAAGCCAATAATGGGGGAATACAGTCCCAAAACTAGGGTCAAATTTCAATATTCATCTTATAAACTTAGAAAATTGCTAGAATAAAGGGTTGTGTTACTATGTATTTTCTGAAGAATATGAAGTCTGAAATTTAAATGCCTGTCAGTTTTGCTTCTGATGGAACAAAAACTATTTTCAGCAGAGGCCCAGGGAGAAATACTGCAGACACATGTCTTTGTAAAATGGCAGGACACCAGAGCAAATCCACACAAAAACAGGGAGGAGATGCAGACTCCACACAGAAGGCACCCTAGCCGAGAATCAAACCAGAAAACCTATAGCTGTGAGGCAATAATGCTACCACTGCACCTTCAAATAAGTAAGGAATTAAACATTCAGAAACCTGAAGTCTGAAATTCAAATGCCTGTCACTTTTATTTAACATTTGTTAACCAGGACAATCTGACTTGGAACAAAAAAACTATTTTCAGCAGAGGCCCAGGAAGAAATAATGCAGACATGTCTTTGTAACATGGGAGGACACAAAAGCAAACCCACACAAACACAGGGAAAAGATGCAGACCCCACACAGAAGGCACCCCAGCCAAGTATCAAACATGAGAACCTACAGCTGTGAGGCAACAATGCTACCACTGCACCATCAAACATCAAGCATTTAAATAGTTAGAAACCACAGATATTATGTGGAACAGAACAGATCAAATATGAGGCAAACATCTGCAAATTTTTTTACAAATGGTGGTGGGAGGGAATTCAGGCCCTTAACACCTGCATACAAGGTACAGAGTTCAAGCCTGAGGTATTCCCTATACACCACCATTGAGTCTACTCTAGCCACAAGTATGTAGTAACCGGGGCATTTCACACACACACACACACACACACACACACACACACACACACACACACACACACACACACACACACACACACTCCAATACCTGCTTCCATTACCACCATCGAGCGAGTGAAATACCTGCTTCCATTACCGCTTGGGATATCTGATCTGCCCCTTACCCGTATTCCAGTCCAAACCCACGATTGGTCATGACTGCTGCAGTCTGGAGTGCCTCGATGTCATTGCTGCAAAGACTTCTGGGCATCTTGCCTTTCCCCTTATCTAGACTGCTGAGAAAGCAGTCTGAGCGCATATGCGCATGCATACTGTCCGGGAATTAATGTTTGTGTTTCTTGGTTTGTTTTTATTTTGTTTTGTAGGTGGGAGGGCTGCAGTCCGGCAGTCCTATGGCATGAGCCGCCCCTGGTCAGCACTCCTGCCGGACATATGTTAGCACATATTCCTCGCTTCAAACTGTTGGGAGGATTTGATATTCAAGATTTTTAGACATTATAGTCTTCACCGTTGTTGTCTCTTGATATTATGGTCATAAGATCATGGATTTCAATACTGTGGGCTTCAAGATTGTGATAATAAACCTTTAGTGTGTGTGTGTGTGTGTGTGTGTGTGTGTGTGTGTATGTGTATAGATAGATAAACAAGTTCTGTAATCCTGTAGTGCATAGGTTCTTAGGTTCATAGGTAGGTACTAGGCTATTGGCCCTAGGGCCTATATAAGCCTAGCCAAACAGTACTCTGGCTTTTGCCATCCAAGAAAATTATTTTCCTGTGCCCCTATCAAGCAGACCCACAGAAGTGATCCCGGGGGTGAATTTCCTATCTCCCATCCAATCATCAAGATTTTTCTTGAAGACTGCTAATGTGGAGCATTGTTTGATATAGATAGGTAGTTTGTTCCAGAGTATGGGAAGTCTCTGGGACAGGAATCTATACCTCTAGCATGTTCTGTTTATTGTGGTGACAAGGTTTAGGTCCCTAGGGCGTGTAGCTCAGAGGGATTGAGATTTCTTTATGTGGAGTATGTCCAACAGCTATGGGTTTGACATAGCTTTGTATGTTAGGCAGAGATCACCTCTGAGTAGGCGATATGTGACAGAGTAAAGCTGACGTTTTTTGAGATGGTCTGCATAGGGCATCTGTTTGAGGCCGGTAATCCTCTTTGTGAGGTATTTCTGTGGCCTTTCCAGTTGTTGTAGATGTCTTGTGAGGTACATACCAAAAGGAGCATTGTACTCTATAATGGGTCTAATGAGTGATGAGTAGAGGGGAACAATGACCCATTTTTTCCTGGATGATAAACCTTTTGTGATGAGGTGTGCCACGTAGAAGGATTTCCTGACTACTGTGGTGATGCGATTATCAAAGGAGAGACTACTGTCCACCTGTGTCCCAAGGTCTCTTATCACACTTTTGGTGTTAAGTAGACCACTGCCTATATGGTAGTTCATGGGTACAGAGTTTTTACCAAAAGGAATGACAATGCACTTTTTGGCATTGAGCTTGAGGCCATGGCTTTGACACCAGGCATATGTCTCAGTGAGGCCCTTTTGTAGGATGTCCACATCGTTAGGAGTTTTGATTATGGTTCCTAGTTTGCAGTCATCTGCGAACTTTGTTAGTCAAAGACCTTCTGTGTTAGCCTGTACTTCAGAGAAGTAGATACCAAACAGGAGAGGAACTAGGACTGAACCCTGTGGTACTCCACTTGTCACTGGTCTGAAGTTGGATTTAGAGTCTGCTACTTTCACAGTGTGGGTTCTTTCAGTGAGCCAGTTGGCAACCCATCTTGTGACATAGGGATTTATACCTAGTTTAGTGAGTTTGTCTATAATTCCAGAGTGGGGGATGGTGTTGAAAGCCTTGGCGAGATCTAGATAGGCTGTGTGAACCACCTTACCCTCATCTATGGCTTTGGTGACCGCTTCAAAGAAGTCTATCAGGTTTAAGAGACATGATCTGCCTTTTACAAACCTGAATTGGGTAGGGTCCAGAGTTTGGAGATTACCAATGTCAATGTTTATAAGTTCCATGATGATACGCTCCATAGCCTTGCAGACCAGGCTCGTCAGGCTAATGGGGCGGTAGTTCCTGGGTCCATGGTGGCTCCCCCCTTTGTGGAGTGGGATAACCATTGCTGTGCGCCATTCAGTGGCACAATGCCTGAGGTGAGGCTATGATTGAACATGGTACTTAGGTGGGGTGCCAGTTCGTTCTGTAGTTATGTAGAATGCAGCCTGGGATGCTGTCAGGTCCTATGGATGCTGTGTTCTTGGCTTTGGAGACTGTAGTTTTTACCTGTGCAGCCGTGATTACAGGAACTTTGCATTCTTCCGATGTAGAGTTGGGTCCTTTAGGGGGTGAGAGGGGGGGTAAAGTTAGCACTGAACCTATCTGCTAGGATGTTGGCAATATCAGTTGGTTCTGTATATTTAGTGCCATTGTGCTGTAACTCAGAGCAGAGCTGAGTGTTGCCATTGTGATTCTTGACATAGCTATAGAATGCTTTGTGTTTGTCTTTAGGATGATATTGCAAGCATCACAAATCCTAGACCTACCCTGTACATTCTCTTTATGATTTACCATTTGTTCTTTTGATTCTTCTTAGTTTGTAATAGTCTGTGGGATTCATTTCTGTTGATGTGGTAATTTTGATTTGTCACTACTTTGCTTACAGTGTACTGTTTCCATAACACATTTTTATAAACTGGCCTCTTGACAGATGTTTTTCTAATTTTCTTATGAGATATGATTTAGAGATGTTTATGTATATTAATGCATGCCAATGCGAGCTTATGTTTACATCAAGGCAGTGCTTAGTTTTATATTTTAGTCTGAATTTTAATACTTTTATTTTTATTTTTCTGATTTGGGTGTAGATAGTAATGCACTTTTGCACTTGGCTGTTTGCCCTGCAGTGCCCAGGTCTCTCATGATGGGTTATGTGGGTTGTAGTTGAGGCTTTGTCCCTCTGTGCAATAGTCTGCTTTGTCTGAAAGCAAAATTAATTCATTCATTCTTTCTTCAATTATCAAGTGTATCCAGTTTAGGTTTATATGAGAGCCAGAGCCTATTCCATCACTCAGCGAACACAATTCAAGAAGCTAATCCTAGACAGAACCTTAGTGTATTGTAGGATGTGCACACATACATTTGCTCTTACACAGAACTAAAACATTTGGGCAATTTGCAGCATTGCCAGTTCATCAACAGTATACCTGTGGGGAGCTGAAAGAAACTGAAGCACCATATTAAAACTCTTAGGAGCATAGGAAGGATATGCATAGTCTGCAGAAATGGCACCTGAGAACCAAGGGTTGTGAGTAAGCAAAGCCATGTGCTTTGCCATTGTTAAACAACAAGAATTCATGTCTCAAAACTGTATGTAAAAGAGATTAATGCTGATGTGCCATCAGATCGAGATAATAATTCTTCTGTTTTGAATTGAAAACCAGATATGCTTATGCAGTTGGCATTTGTGTCTGCTTTACTAGAATGTGTGATGGCTTTTGATCTAGTTCTGTGCGGGCTGATGTTTAATACATTTTTTGCAGCATGTTTTGTTAAGCAAGTAGGTTGAAATTTGTGTCTTTTACACTTTGGCCTACTGTGAGCCCATGAACAAGTCATTGCATATTGAATAGTAGAATGTATCAATGTTATTGGTATTGTATTACTATTCCAAGATATTAATGAATTTTGTTAGACAATGCAGTTAGCACAACACAATATAACACCAGTCTTTGCTCTTCTTAACTTGTATATTTTTTTTCATTTGGCATGAATTAGGTGCAGCACTGTTATTTTTTAGCCTCAGATTTAGGCTTCATTCTCTTAAATTTACTGAGTTTTTTCTTAAAAGCATAACTGTTTAATAGGACATGTATTGTTTAATAATTGAATTAAACCTGTATATGGACTTCTACTCAGAAATTCTGAGGACCTTGCATATGAAGACCCTTTATTCTAAAAAGTTAAGAAAGTGCTCCTATTGTTGACCTTCTGCCATAATTTTTAAACGTCAGTGCTGTGCTCAGAGGTTAACGGTTATGGTTACTTTTCTTGTACCTCTTGTTTTCATTTCTGATGCAAGTAAGCCAGTGTTCCTGTTATTATAAGAAAACTCAACGTCAGCACTTTGCTTTGTGCATTTTGTTGTTGAAGTTATTTTCATAAGATCTCAGTACAGCAACATATCTCATTTCTAGCTGTATTCAGTTTAATAATCTCAACTTAATCTGTTATTTGCAAAATGAAGTCTGTTCTTTATTTGTAAACCACAAGCTAATACAAGTAGGATACCATTGTATATGCTTTAGTTGATGCAAAACTATGAAGTTCTTGTGAGAAACTTTGAATGTTTTTCTTTAGTTAAATGAACCAAATATGCAGACTCACCCCATGCAGTGTTCTGTTTGCCATATTTAAGAACAAACTGGTCTGTTTAGTCATCTATGGTCTATCCTTAAAGCTCCTGTTGTAAGAAACTAGTAATTTATTTCATCTTTATTTCATTTTTTATGAACCCTTTTTATTTTTCTAATGCATTGTACTGTTGCCACTAGACAAACTCATATAAATCCAGCATAATAAGGCTGATACCAACTCACATGGAAATGTATTTATTTAAGCATGGGAAATGTACAGAAAAGTCTGCATAGTATGCATCTGAGTTTCCCATGAGTCTAGATTCTCTGTTGTACTGTGATGAGCCCTAGTAGTAATGCTTGCTTATTATTTTCTGTTCATCCTCTGTCTTCCAGGGTGGCACAAGAGCTTAATTGTCAAGTGAAGTTTGAAAACTATTAGCAGCTACTTCCACAAATGTTCTGTCTACTTTATTTAGGTGCTGCTGTTCACAAATAATGCATCTGGTCTGTACATCTTGGAAAGAATTGCCATAAGCAAATACATATGTATATGTATACATATATGAGTATGTAGGTGTGTATATATGCATATAAATATATGTACACTATTACCAGCTAAAGAATCAAAACCTCAATTCAAGCCATACTGAAATTTGAACAGCAACTGTCTGAGGGCCAAAAACTGTATTACTCTCACTCCAGTGTTACTACACTTTAAAGAAAGAGCAGTAGCTGCCCAGTTCTGCATTCATGTTAGTACTTGCTCCTGCGGCTGGGGCAGTAGAGAATTTCAGCATTTGAGAAAATTTGTGGAATTGTCTTATTTTTTTCATGTCACATTTTGGAGGTCTGTTGAGGTTATGCAGTTATTTCTCCACTTGAGGTTTCAATTTTAGAGCTTTTGATATTAACCCTTGTGTGTGTTTGTGTGTGTGTGTGTGTGTGTGTGTGTGTGTGTGTGTGTGTGTGTGTGTGTGTGTGTGTGTGTGTGTGTGTGTGCGTGTGTATTAATGACATGCCCACAAATCGGCCTGAAATAAATACAAGTGTCTGTGATCGGCTGCACATAAACATATGTGCAACTAGGTGTGTCATTAAAACATTCATACACATGTTGTGGGCACTATCAAACCACCAGCCAAACAGAGCTTTATCCGCATCTACTGCAGTGCCTGTTAATTAAAAAATACACATACTCTGCATACAGTAAAAGTACACTACTGCCTCCCCCAAACAAAACCTTCACCTAAATTCAATCCCTAACTTAAAAGTAGCTTTAATTTTTCTTAGAAAATTAACTATTAATAGTTTAAAGATAAAACACAAAATCTTAATTAGACAATTGGAAAGTGGCATTACCAGCTAAACTGACCCATTGCTAAAAACTAAACTAAATCAGATTGACTGTCAAAAACAAAGAAATCCCATAATTCGGGCAGACATTTTCCCAGAATGAACAAAATGGTATAAAAGCAATACAAAAAGAGAGGAATATGGGAGTAGTCTTTCACCAGTTTCAGCATTTAACATTCAAATAAGCTCACAGTTTTAAAATCCTTATATACACTTAATTAGTGTACTGATGTTATTTTAAGTAAAGCACACTGCTCACTGATTACCTGTCTTTCTCTGCTAGAACAGTTTTAAAGATAAATAAGTTGCTTGAAAATGTCCCTTGTCCAGCTTTTCCTGCCTATAAGCTAATCTGTAGTCAATCTTCTGATTGTAACAAAGCTGCCCCTGTGCTGCCTTATCTTGTAGTGTTGCTTGTTTAGCTCTTGTGTAAAAGAACGTCCTGATTTTCTTCATATGAACAACCAGATAATTATTTCTTTACCACTTCTAGCATTTCTCACATGTTCAGCTATTCTCCTTCTTCTAATACTCAGTTCTGTTTTGTGCACTAAGCAGTTCTGATTGCACATGTAGTTCTGCATGTGTAAATCTTTTGTTATAATATATGCCCTCACTATCTTACTGTACATACTGCTCAGTCATGTAAATATAAGTAAAAAGTTTCCATTTTTCTCAAGGGAAAATGCATTTCTCACTATTCATTCTTGTGTTTTTTTTGTCTCTTACCCATTAGTAAGAAGAACCATATCTTTGGTAACTAGGTTTAGCAAATGTCATATTAGGATAAGTTCCCACTGTAGCTGAAATGTCACTCTGGAGAACATACTCCATTGCTATTGGATTGCTGCTGTGGTTATGTTGTCTCTGATAGGTCTGTCTATGTGTTTAACATTTACTTGTCTATGTGGGACACTGCATCCATTGTATCATCAAACAGTACACTTTCCAACACCAGCATGTGATCATGGGAAAGCTGCTGTTAATAAAATGTATTCCCAAAGGCTTAGACTACAAGATATTTCATGTGTCAAACTCTAGTCCTAACTTATCTCATTGAACCTTAAGTATGAATGTATGTATACAGTATTACTTCATATTACAGAAAAGCAAGCAGTCATAAACTTAATTCACAATAACTAGAGCTTGTAAGCAGTTATCTTCCAAGTTATTATGTTTTTATTTTGTAGGGGGCAAATTCCCTACACTCCTAAAACTGTATTACTCTCACTCCAATGTTACTGCACATTAAAGAAAAAGCAATAGCTGACACATAGTATAAAGCCAACCTTGCCCTTTCTCAGGAAGGCTATGTGATTGGATTGGACACTGTGCAACAAGACCAGTTTGACTAATAAGATCCAATTTGCATGTGTCTCGTGAAATGTTTAACGGTTAACTGAAAAGTTTTATTCTCAGGAGCATAGATACTAGAATAGGGTATAGGGTGTAGGAGGCAGCCACCTCAGGTGCAAAATAATAGGGGGTGTGATCAGCAGATGTGATGAGTTTTCAATGCAGTGCATTGCTGGTGTTTTAATTGTGGTCAGAGCTGAAACACAACATTTCAAGCATGACACAAACTATTATTAGATGCTGATCAGTGCAGTGCATTACAGCTGTTTAAATGCTGGTATTTAAAAATGATTTTTCTTTCTTAAGAACCAAAGTGCATACACTGTAGCAACTGCTTGTTATATTTGCTAATGTTAAAAAGAACAGTTTTTTTTTTTACTTGAATTAAAATGTTTAGCTGGAATTAGAAGAAGACCTTTTATTTTGCTCCTCAGATTAGAGTAGACGGGGGGGCGGGGGCAGAAATACCTAGATACTCCTCTGTGCTGTTCTCTGTCTGTTAGCACAAAGTATTATGGCTCTGAGCTATGAACAAGCTACTACTTGTAGTTTAGTCTGCAGGGTTTGATTCCTTCCACCTCCATTTGCCTACTGTAACTCTGAGCATGTCAGGTAAACAGATATGCTACATGCTAAAGCCATTGATAACAAAATGCATTTTCCTACACTTGCAGCACAAGATAATTTGTATGCCATACTCCAGTCCTTGTATATTCCACTAATATTTGTATTAAGTGGGCTTACCTAGTTAACCAGTGAATAAAATAAAAATAAATACATAAATTAATATTTTTAAGCAGCTATGATACAGGCTTGGGTAATTTGAGCAAATGGCTATAAGGTGTATGTACGTATACATATATGTAATATACACGCACATCTATATAGATGCATACATACAGTACATCTGAGTGTGTCTGTATGTATATGTACGTATATTTATACATGAGTATCTATATCTTTCTGTCTCTCTCTCATTATATATATATATATATATATATATATATATATATATATATATATATATATATATATATATATATATATATATGTAGATAATGTGTGTGTGTATATACCTATATCTATCTAGTCTCCATTACAGGAAGTTTAAGGTATCACACATTGAAAACTCTAGCTTGGCTGAGTTTTTCTTGCAGTTTTTACTGAAAGGTTTGTCTTCTTGTCGTTTTCATCCTTTAATTTGTTTTTGAGTATCTATACGTATTGTGACCCCCCCCTGCACTGGCCCAATAATTAAGGAGCCTCAATTCTCACCACTAGCAACAGCTAGGGGATGTACACACTAGGGGTATGACAAGTATACACACAGTAAAGTGCAATTTCCCTTAAGAGCACACACAGATCACAGTCAGTCTGGGGCTGGTGTCTCCTCTTTCTGCAGATCCCCAATAAGATTTCCCACTGGCACAGCTATAGGAATAAGATCTCAGCTGAGGGGCCAAGCCAAGACCTCCAGCACCCTCTCTTGTTTAACCAGTGCTTCGTGTCCCTGATCAAGTAGCTGACATACACACACACTTTGAGATTTGATTTATACACACACACACACACACACACACACACACACGCACTTGGGGAAGGTTGGCACAGGTTTACTAGCTATGGCCCCTTCTACCCAGTCTATAAGGTAGTTTCCACTGCCACTGACACCAACATATCAGCTACTATAAGGCCCTTACAAAGGGTGTCCAATCCTACTGTGTAATGTTAATATTAATCCAAATGGTAGTCTGACCAAGACTTGCAAGGCTATTCAGGAGAGGCCTGTACATTGTCACCAAATACATATGCAAGTAGGCTAACAGCTTAAATATATCTCACAAATATCAGCCCCAAAGATAGGTTTAAATATATTTAATAATAAATAATAGAAGAACAAGACAATACTCAATCAACACAGGACAATACTCAATCAACACAGTAGCTTCAGAGTTCAAAATCACAGGAAATAATAAACAACATTGCAGGACAGTCTCAAATAAATACAGAAAACATCTAAAGTAATCTTTACTATTTTTCTATCTATATCTAAAAGAGATACTATGCCCTAAGTCTTACTTACAGAACAAGGCAAGTGCCGATGATGATAATGATGATGAGTGGATGTTCTTGCTAGGTCTAAGACAAAATACAAAATACACATTATCTCTCTGAGAGAGTTCTTAAATAAATATAAAATATCATTGCTGGGTTAGCTTGGATGGCATCACTTTTTATCACCTGATTTCAGTTCCCAGGCTAAAACAGAAACAAACACAATTTAACATCTCTGTGTTAAAAATACATATCTCTCAGATGTTTGCAGATCTTGGAAGTTGCAAAACAATAAAACACTTCATTTTAAACCTAGTAATTACTTCTCTTCCAAGACGATACAAAAACGTCTAGCTCTAGACATTGTGCCTGCTACACTGAAACTGAGAGAGAACTTTTATAGCACAATCATAAAGCAACTTGATTTCAAGTTATTTTCTTGAAGCTTTGCAAGTTAACCCTTTTATGTTCTGGTTTCTACTGTTAAAACATACATTTGCAAAGGTATATAGTTTATATGCATTTCTGTTCTAAGTCAGCAGGGCATGCTGTGGTTACATTTTAGCTCAGTACATAACATACATTTCTGCATAAATAATATCAGTATTCACAAATGGTGTAGACTTATTTACAAAATTCCAGAGAGCTGGGCTGGCAATATTTCCATGTATCAGATTTCTTCCTCCACACTGAAAGCTCAAGTTAGTTTTTCAAGTGACCCTTGAGAAATGTTTGAGAGGGTTGAGACTATTTGGGAATACCATACCCCATTCCCTGTCTTCAGAGTCCATCTGTGTTGGCATTGCTAACCCCACTGTTGTGCTACACTGTCATATTATATGCTTGCAACTCTAGGCTCCACCTTAGTAAGTTGGCATTTGGCTGGCTGGATTGATATAGCCATGTTAAGGGATTATGGTCTGTAACTACAGTGAATTTACTTCCACAGAGATAAGGCAGAAGATTCTGCAGTGCACACACTATGGCTAGGCATTCCTTTTCTACTTCTGCACAGCATTCCTCCCTGGGTTGGAGCATATAAATGAGACATACCACTGGGTGCTCTTCTGCCTCTGAGGAAACCTGCCTAAGTGCAGCCCACACACCATGGTTTGAAGCATCCGCCCGCACAAAAATTCTTTGCTGTAATCTGGACTGGCTAACACAGAGGGTTCTCGCAAAGCTCCTTTAAACTTCTGGAATGCCTGCTCACATGCTGGGGTCCCCCACTACCTTATCTGGCTTGTTTTTCCTTGTCATGTTTGTGAGGGGAGCAGCCATTGCACTATAATTCGGAACAAACTTTCTGTAGTACCCCACTGTACCTAAAAATGCTCTTGCCTGTTTTTTGGTAACAGGGGCAGGCCATGCCTAAATTGCTTCCACTTTGGCAGGTTCTGGCTTGATCTTACCACTCCCCACTCTGTGTCCCAGGTAGGAGACCTCTGCTATACCCACCTGACATTTGCTAGGCTTAATGATCAGCCCTGCCTTCTGTAGTCTGCCCAGCACCTCCCTGACATGCTGAAGGTACTGTTGCCAGGAATGGCTGTAAATAGCAATATCATATAGGTAAGCAAGGGCAAAATCTCCTGCTTCTGCTTGGATATGCTCTACCAGCCACTGGAAAGTCACTGGAGCATGTTTCATCCCAAAGAGCATCTTCATGAACTCGTACAAGCCAAATGGAGTCACAAAGTATTACCTCTGTCTAGCACTGGGAGCCAAGGGCACCTGCCAGTAACTCTTGGTAACATCAGTGGTAGTAAGTTGCTTAGCCCTACCCAGCTGCTCAAGGGCTTCATCAGTCCTAGGCATGGGGTAAGCATCTGACTCTGTGTGACTATTTAATTTCCTGTAGTCCACATAGAACCTGGGTCTGCCATTCTTTTGGTACCAGCACCACTGGGGAGACACAGGGACTGCTGAACTCCTGAATTACCCCTAGCCGCAACACTTACTGTATCTCCTCCCTCAGAGTCTGTTTGACTCTCTCAGGCACACTATAAGGGGCCGGCTTAATAGGCCTTTGGGGTCCTGTATCCTCATGGTACTGCACCAGGTGAGTGCACCCTGGTTTTCAATGAACATGTCCGCAATATTCTGTAACACTGCTCATGTTTCTATTCTGTAGCACTGCTCAGATTTCTTGAACCTGGATAGGGGATGACTGCTGGGGCATTGCTAATCCTTCCACTGAGGTGTCAGTTCAAGTCTCACTGAGGAGATCAGTCACCAGGTCTCCCTCAGACTCCTCCTACCATCCACTGCAAATACTCAGCACAAATGCCTCCCTATCGTGGTGAGGTTTCATCATCTTAACATGGTACAATTTGTGCACCTGCCTCCTGTCTAGCAGTTCTACCATGTAGTTAACATAACTGACCTTCCTTACTACCTTGGAGGGTCTATCCCAAGCTGCCTGCAGCTTGTTGTGTCTGACAGGAATGAGAACCATTACCTACTGCACTACAGCATATTCTCTACCTTGAGCATTCCTGTCATACCGGACCTTTTTATGCTGTTTGGCTTCTGCCAGGTTCCCCTGGGCAAAGCCCATGAGTTCCCCTGAGTCTTGTTCTGAGATTTAGGACATATGCCACAACAGACTCCTTGCAGAATTCACACTCACCCTCCCACTCATATCGAGTATACTGCCCCAGTAATTAAGGACCCTCTATCCTCACCACTGGCAACAGCTAGGGGATGTACACATTAGGAGGATGACAAATACACACACAGTAAAGTGCAGTTTCCCTTAAGAGCAGACAGAGATCACAGTCTGTCTGGGGCTGGTTTCTCCCTCTTTCTCCAGATCCCCCGTAAGACTCCCCACTGGCACAGCTGTAGGGTTAAGATCTCATCTAAGGGGCCAAGCCAAGACCTCCAGCACTCTGTCTGTTCAACCAGTGCTTCGTGTCCCTGCCCAAGTATCTGACACACACACACACACACACACACACACACACACACACACACACACACACACACACACACACACACACACTTACTTTGAGATATGATTTATATACAAGCATACACACACACACACACACACACACACACACACACACACACACACACACACACACACACCAACACCCCTAGGGAAGGTTGACACAGGTTTACTAGCTATGCCCCCTTCTGCCCAGACTATAAAGTAGTTTCCAGTGCCACCAACCACTACTTATCTACTATAAGGCCGTTACAAAGGGTGTCCAATCCTACTGTGTAATGTTACTATTAATCTGAATGGTAGTCTGACCAAGACTGGCTAGGCGATTCAGGAGTGGCCTGTACAGTGTCACCAAATACATATGCAACTACTCTAACAACTTAAATATGTCTCACAAATACCAGCCACAAAGATAGGTTTAAATAGATTTAATAATAAATAAAAGAGCAAGACAATACTCAGTCAATCAACACATAACCCAGAGTTCAAAATCACAGGAAATATTTTAAAACAACATCGCAGGACATTCTCAAATAAATACAGAAAACATCTAAACTAACCTTTACTATTTTTCTGTCTATATCTAAAAGAGATAGTATGCCCTAAATCTTACAGAGAGAGCAAGGAAAGTGCAGATTTATTTTATTTATTTTGCAGTTTGTTTACCAGGATGGTCCATTGGGCCGAAGGAGCCCATTTTCAATGGAGTCCTGGG
>NC_056735.1:556637400-556722400 GCF_019279795.1 Protopterus annectens
ACACATTTAAATATAACATATGACACATATGTTATATTTAAATGTGTTTTTTAAAAATAGTTGTTTTATGCACTGACAAAGGGGAAACCCAAAAGCTTTGCTTTTGTATTTGGTTTTATTAAATTGGTGAATGTTTCTGTTGCTCTTTTTTTGTTTTATTTTATTGTTATCGAACACAGTTCACTGCAGTTCTTTTTGTTTAGTAACTTTATGTAGTCAAAGAGGAAATGACTAACTTAAATAATAGCATTTTGGGAATTGGTGAGCTAACATGGATTGAAATGGCTACTTCTACACTGGATAATCATTAAATCTTCTACTATGGAGAAGAGTCTTTCAAAAGCAGTGCTTGGTAACAGCCCACAAATGATACCAGCATGATCTCAGACTCCAAGCAAGCCATTTAGCATTACACATATCTGCTTTTATGCTTCTGCTACAGATACCAAAGAGGAGGAAGTCTGCCAACTTTTTAATGACCTGCAGCACCTTTTGGAAGTAACATCAAATAAGATAGTATGCTCATAATGGATGATTGAAAGGCTGAAGCTGGCAATCAAAGCTAACTTTAGCAATGGGCAAATTTGGCTTTTGAGTATGAAATGAAGCAGGATGTGGAATAGTAGAATCCTGCTATAACAATTCACTAGTCATTGCAGACACTCTTTTTCAAAAGCCCAGGAGATAGCTTTCCACACTGATACCACCACATGCTGAAGGCAAAGGCAGTATTCACTGGAGAAGCCACTAATGTAGAAAAAGATCCAGACTACAATGGGTAGAGAGCATTTCTAAAGCAATGACTATGAATTTGTGAGAACTTAAAGAAGCAGTTGTTAATAGAATAACTTGGTATTCTGAAGTCTTTTGAGGTTATATAGACTTAGACTTGGCTGCATGTGCACAACATGTGTGCACACACACACATAAGTACCTATGGGTGTGTGTGTTTGCATGTGTGCATGTAAGTATGCAAGACAGTGTTAGAAGGACTGTCTAAAACATTAATTCAGTATTCCAACAAAACACAATATTAGCCTGCTTGGCTTTGCAGATTCAAATAAAGCTAACAGTAACTTAATTACTCCTAATAATAGTGTTCAGTCCACAATGGCTCAGCAGGTTATAGGCTGTCATGAAATCCCAGTGCTAAAGGACCTGCTTTTATTTTGTTATGCAAGTATTCTCACAGGTTAGCGCCAGATAGGTTGTCTCTCACCATGCTAACAGATCTTCCCTCATATGATCCCTCACGTGAGTAATTAACTTCTTGAATTGTCTCCAGGCTATTCCCTTTATATCATATTAATTGGCTGTTAAGACCTTGTGATTTGTCTAATCGATGTGAGAATATTCACATACTCAGTACTGCAGTATGTATTCTCAGTAAATCTGTAAAAACAGATACATATTTTCCTTTACCAGCATGTCACAAACAATATGTATACACCTATATGTTTACATGCACACAGGTGTGTGGGCGTGTGTGTGTGTGTGTGTGTGTGTGTGTGTGTGTGTGTGTGTGTGTCTGTGTATATATATATATATATATATATATATATATATATATATATACATATACATGTATACACACACACACACACACACACACACACACACACACACACACATACACACACACAAATAAATGTACACACACAGTGTGTTTGTGTGCGTAAAACGTGTCACTACATTACATGGAGTTTCACAGTTGCCATTAGTAGACCTGTATGAGTATTATATACCACTAATACAGAAGTGAGGTTTGTTGTCTATGATTTAAGAAGTTTCCGTATTCATTGTTAATTGGTGCACTGTATGTTACATGGATCTGGTGAAGCAGATCGTTTGAGCTAAAGTAGCAGTTCAATGTTATTTTGTGCTGTGTACTATGACTAGTTTGAACTACAGATGCATTTTGATTAAATTCACAGTAGAAGTGAAGTGTTACAAATGGGTATGGGATTCGAATATACCTTTGTGGGTGTCTGCAAACCATGGAGAAAGGACAACATTGGAGTTAATGTTTTTAATTAAGATGTGTTGCAGATGATGGGGTCTTGGGGAATACCTCCAAAATTGCTTATTCTTTTTGTATTTGTAAATATTGTTACTGTTATATCAGGTTTTTTGTCATTGTTAGTGGCTGTAATGTTTCTACTATTTGTATAACCATATGAAATCTGTTTGTGTACATGTTGAAGGCAAAGTTTGCAGTCCAGCATTATCATACTGTTAAGACCTGCATACAAGAATGATACTTTGCTGCATCACGTTTATCTGCAGCATAAAGAAACTTAATGCATGTCTACCTACAAAAACCTTCCATTGCCTGTTATGCAAAGACTTTATTAGTTAGCTTGGGGATCATATTTCTTTAAGTCTTCACTTTTTATAAAAGAAATATTATCCTGAGATATTGTATGCCACCCCAGAAGATCATATCCTCGTAAAAGGAATTTCACCTCTCCCAACTTAGTCTGTGAAGTAACTTTGAGCCCTGACGTAGCATCTTCCTCCAAGAGGGTTATCTATGTACTGAATGTCATGTGTAGACCGTATATTTCACTGTTCTCATTTGTGCTGTCCAGTCCAGTATTACAATGATGTGAATTTTGAGACTTGCTTAGAAGTCACAGGGGCACTGGCAGAATGCATCCATTCTATACAAAGGTTTCCTGACTGTGATTGCAGCCTCCTTTTGCATAGACAGTGATTATATTTACACAACTTGTTTTTGTCATGACATTATTTCCTTTAGTGCTATGAGGACATTTGAGTAGTAGATCTGGACAACACTGTACTGGTGACTATTAGGTTTACCAGCTCTTTCTCCGAAAGCTGCTTTCTATCCATCATGTGCACACCTTGCTCCTCCTACCCATATATCTTTATTCCTGTATTTAATAATCCCACATATTGAGATATCTGTTTCTTTTTGGCATTCCGTCTATGCCATGGATCCCCATCTTTTGAAATCTGGTCCATTTTGACTAAAAAATGCATGGCTTTTGTGAAATACCAGCTGCTTCAGTAAAGCAGCATGTCCCTATGCATTGCATTTGCTTGGATTATTGTCAACAGCTTCAGAACTGGTTGGGGGTTGCCATAACGGTTAAGGTGTTTACCTCATAGAGAAGAAGAACAATGTTTGATTCTCACTAAGAGAAAATTTCTAAAATAACCCATAATGGCAGTTCTCCCAGTGCTTATGTCTGAGCTGATAGTACTGCTTGCCTGTTTCAATGAATCTGCTTAATTGTAGTAACTGAAACAATTTTAATAGCTGTTGTAATACTTCCCAAAGTAGACACTTCAGTTTTGCACATATCATGATATGATACAGCTAGATGAGTTGTTGTTTTATTTGTTTGGTTGTTTTGCATAGCTTGCATATATATGTTTGTTTATTACTCTGTCAGTTCATGGAACATGACTTTATATAATACTGACATTAGTGAAGATTAGGTGGACTTCAGAAACAAATTTAATTCACTTCTTTGTTTGACGAAATATTGTGTTATGGACAATCAAAGATGCAATTTTGAATTCCATGCTGTTGACTGATTGGGTGTGATGTGTTGTTTATAGTAACACAGAATGATGATTACAGATGGGAGCAGAATCTATTTTGCATGAATGTAGGGAAGTGTGCAGTTTTCGATTCTGGACTATATATTTTTTTTTCTCCAGGCAACAACGCAACAAAGCACATGTCCAGAACTTTTGGCTAAAAATTCAGATCTCAAGGTATGCCAGATTAATCTCCAGTCAACAGAATATTTTTTAACAGCTCACCATATCAGGAACTTTCCTGTAGTTATATAACATGAGCACTGAAATGGGACTCATATGTTGTGTCTAATGCTTTGGACTCTATGTAAAATAGATCCTTTCTTTAGATTGTTTAGTTCTGAATTCCAGAAAAAGCAAATTAAAGCATGAATTCATAACTAGGCAGATGTTATCAAGTTTCAGGATGCTGTTATTTTATAGCATTGCTGGCTCTGGCTTGCTATGAGCAATGCAAAAGTTATGTGGACATTTTGGCATTAAAGGAGCTGGAGAATGTGTTTTTATGTGCAGAAACTAAAAAGAAAGTTGGAAATGTTAACTCCACTGTTTTTAACATTGCATATATTTAAAATTGTCATCACATTTAAACATTTACTACTTGAAATTAAATGAATTTGCTTGATTTAGCCCTCAGTATGGGATCAGTGCTTTAGTAAATGTGTACCAGACTTTGCTTTACTTTAGTCAGTGGACAGGAGAATAGAGAGCAAGTTAACTTTAAAGTAAACATCTTAGGGACTCATTATTAATGAACGTGTCCTTCTCATAGCTAAAATTCTACCTTATAATATGGCCTGATGTTCAAGGTCTTGCCACTATTTCCTTAAGCAAATAAATTCTGGCAGGCTTAGTTTCAGGCAGATATGCAGGTCTGTTTCACTGTAGTCAGTTAATGTTTTGCAATTTTGTTTTCAGTTTCCCCCTTTTTTCTTCTGTAGTGACATGGCTGAAAAGGATGATCCGTGTGTTAGCCTGTTTACTTGTTCAACAGGTTAGTAAATTGAGATCTCTATGGGTTGTTGCTACAGTTACTGCACTGTCAGTGAGATTCAAGCTGTTTAGCTATAACTGATACAATGCTCATTTCCTAGGGCCAGAATCCAAAATCGACTTTCACCAAAAGCAAGTCTTTTGGAATCTGAACAGGCTTACACCAGAATAAGTTACTCCCAATGAGAGCAAGTCTTTTGGAATCTAGCCCCTAATAACACTACTTATGAATATTTTCTCTGCATTGATCACTAGCTTGTTTGTTTAACAGTAAATATACTTATAACATATGGGTTGTATGTTATGATGCATTGGGACATTCCCTTTTTCTGTGTCTTTTGGGCTATGCCTCAAATTATATGTAAAGAAAATTCTCCAGGACTGTGCGTGGTTTGTGCAACAAAATCAGATTTTCTCCCCCCCCCCCCTAGTGTCACCACTGAATTCAAATCCTCATCCCATCTAGCCAACTTCCCAGTATTCCTGTCGTTAGCAGTTTCCATGCTTGAGGCTGCCCCTCACTTTGCTACACTCTGAGAGGGTCCCTCTTCCAGGAAGAAGTTAAAGGTTTTAAGGGTCAATTCGACATGCAGTACTAGGTGAATGAGAACAGCTGGAGATCCATCATACTGAGGCTTATAGTAGGTTTTTCATTTAAGCCCCGCCTCTCTGTTGTGTTGGAATTGCATGAGGAGATGGTTGTGTAGTTATGTCATGTGGGAAACGCTGTACCTATGTTGTAATGATTGCCAATTTTGCATGCTTTTGTTACTCTGTGTGACAGCTGCCTCCTGTTATGCTTCCTTTATCAAGTCTGGAGGTCATTTCTCAGCATTTGACTCGAGCAGAAACCCAAGACTCTCAGCTTTTCTGATTTTAAAATTATTGCATATTGCTCATTACTTTTTAATTATAAAGATGTTTTAATCCATTTTGTGGAATAAGTTCTACTTCAGTTGTGGCCTATTTCTTCTTCTTTGTATTAATCTTGATTTTATGTACAGTGTAAACCTTCCCACACAACAGTAAGCACTTACTTTCAATTTATAGTTTGTTCTAAGTGTAAATGCCACAAAGGAAGTAGACATGCTGATGAGATTTTCGTTCTAAGCATTCTTTTCCATGCTGTTCTTTGTATCATCAGATTGAGATTGAAATGCCTTGTCTCTATGGCAAGATCTTCTTTTTATTCACTCAGAATGGTGGTGCTCAGAATTACTTCTTACTTGCAGAATCTTCTGTCTTGCTTTTTGTTTTCCTGTGACTCTTGTGTTCTTCGCCATCCTTTAGACAGTGCAATGAAACCACTGTTTTAGCTGCATAAAAAACTTATAGCAAACTGCTTTTTTAAACATCTACAAATACTCTTCCTACATTAGTTCCAGACATGACGAAAGATAGCTGGTCTTTGCCCCATAAGCATGTACTTTCACAAACCTAATATGTCTGTGGCTCAAGTTGTAAGAAAAAAAAAAGTTATGTAGTCACCATAACATTCCATCTCTGTTGTCCATTTTCATTCTTTCTCAACAGATGGCTTTGGATCCAACCCGCACATCTGAATCAGCTGCTTTTTACAGCTCGTGGATACTGAAAACTCTCCAACTCTTCCATTACCCATAATGCTGTAGCTCCCTACCATACCTCAGATCTTGTTTGCTGGACTTTTAGCTTCATAGAAAATTATAAACAATTATAAAATGAGAAACCAATGCCTGGAGCTCAAAGGCAGTAACATTGGTTCTCCTTTGTTTGTGAAATCTGGAAAGAATACTGGAAGATTAATTGATGTTGGATTCTGACACCGGCTTAGGAAGAAAGGATGGTTTGGTACGTAACACTACCCTATCTTTATGGAAAATTAAACAAGGGGGCTTAGAAGATGTGGCTTGAAGTTCTGAAACTCTTTGACCAGAGGTTATAGCTACTAAAAAGATAGTTTTCTAGATTAAAAATTTTAGTTCACATGTTGCTGATAGTTCAAATAGAAATTAAAGCTTGTAATACTAAATTCAAATCCCAGGGCAGAGTTAGATCTTTAAAAGAGGGTCTAAGAAGAAAAGTTCCACTTATAAAGGCCTTACAAAGTTTTGAAGAAGCTAAGGAGGAATCATCTATTCCAATGAGGAACTTTAACAGTGGAGGAGCTTGCCCCCTTCATTAAATATTGCAGCCAAAACTCAAGAACTTTAGTACTGGTGCTGAAAAAGGGTCAGTGCCTCTTTGTTGTGCCCAAAAAATAATCTTTTGCATTTGCGTTTCTAAATTATCCTAGTAGAAGCTTTATGGGAAGACAAAATAATGTGATTTACAGGGAAGGAGAGGCTAAGTTGGTTGTCTGGCTATTAATGGAGATGGAGAAAATATGCAGTCAGCTCTAGACCTGGAACGTCCGAATGAATCATGCTCATTAGATGAGACAGGAGGTCTGGAACTGGATCCGGAATCCATGGTGGGTGAGCTAGATGAGGCCAAAGAAAGGGAAATCAAATCTGACAAGGCCAATAAGGTGCAATGAGGATGACTGTGCTCTTCAGTAAAGATGCTTTCCTGAGAAACTTGGATTAGAGAAGTTAGGTAGTAAGCATAAAGGAGACTGGGGGCACAATTGTGGAGGAGAACATATCTCATTGATTCCCCTGTTGCACTTGTTGTTGAAGGAGAATGCAAAGAAGTCACAGCAAGGTTGGTCCCTTTGGCAGAATACCTTTTTCACAACTTTCATGTTGAGAGACCTATCATGAGGCAATAAAATGGAGCTGCTCAACTTGTCTGCTATCATGTTGGATTTCCCTGAAATGTGCATTGCTATCAGAAATTGATCTGATGAGATCACCCATTGCCACACTGTGAGATCATCTTGACACAGGGAGTAAGATCTGGTTCCTCCTTGTTTGTTGCTCTACCATACCACTGGCATATTGTCTGTCTGAATCGCAGTATTTCTAGAAGGGAAAGAGTGGTAAAAGGCCTGCAGTGCTAGAAGTCCTGTCACTTCTAGGACATTGATATGTGTGTTGGCCTCTTCACAGGACCAGGTGCTTTGGACCATCTTTCTTAAGAAGTGCCCTCTCCCCCACCCAATTTGGAAAGTGTCTGTGGTCACTATTGTTTGGGCTGAGGAAGAAGGGGGAGATGGTTTTGTAATATCTGATTTGAGTGAATCCACCACAAGAGGTACTTTATGTATGCCTGAGTTATTCTGATCTGAATGGACATAGGTTGGTGCAGAACAGATCACTGAGTTGCTAGGGTCCATTGAAGAATTCTCATATCATATCTTGCAAATATAACTATAACTTTTGCAGAGGACATTGACTTTAAATCTTGTAGAATTAGTCAAGCTGATAGAAAAGAATTTTGAATTACCTATTTGACTTGACATCGAATAGTTTGTACTCTTGGTAAGGGAAGAGAGGCTGTCACTGATACCATATTGAACAAAGCCCCTATTAATTCTTTGTTTATTGTGACTGATGTTAATTCCTAGATGAGAACAAAGCTGGAGTACATAATCTCATGGTTTTATCAGAAGGTGCCTGGTCAGAGCAGTTATTAGCCAGTCGTCCAAGTACTGAAACACCCAGAATCCCTGGAGTCTCAAGGGAGCTGCTACTACTGCCATGCATTTATGGAACACCCAGGGAGTTGTAGTGAAGCCAAAAGGCAGAGTTCTGAAATGGTAATTACTGGCTTCCAGCCAGAAGCGTAGGAATCTTCTGGACCATCTCTTCATTTTTATGTAATAGTACATGTCCTGAAGGTCTTTTGACCACATTCAGTCATCCTTGTGCAGAAAACACAAAATGGACTGTACCATGACCATCCGGAACTTTGTCTGATGAACTGATTTGTTCAGATTGCTGATATTCAAAATTGGTCTCTGATGCCTTGTTTTCTTTAACACTAAAAAAGAATCTTGAGTAAGTTACAAACTCTTTCTAATCTGGGGACCTCCTGGATGACTCTTTTTCTAGCAGCTTTTTTATTTCCAGTGCTGCTGCTTTCTTGTGACTGCGTGGAACACTGGAAATTTTGTTTACTGTTGGGGGAAGGCAGAGTGAAAAGGGTATTATATAACCTCTGGAAATAATCATCTGCACCCATGTATGTTTTGTAATGTCTAGCCAGGCTCACTTGTGCATGGATAGATGACCCCCAACTGCCTCCAGAGTTGGACAGTCGGGCCTCCTTTCAGAAATGCTGGTAGAATCTGTCAGAGAAAGAATCCCTAGGCCTTGATTCTGTAGGCCTCCTCTGCTGTGTGAGTAGTGTTTCACATTAGAGTTCCCCCCTCTGCCTCTGGGGGAACTATCTCCACATGTGTCATGGAAAGGACCCTAGGATTTTTTTAACTACATTTTCCAACCACCTTGCTGATTCCTACAGAAGGTTCTTTGAGGAGTCTAACAGTTTACATCCACTACAGACAGGGTCTTACCATCCTGCTTACACCTGGATAGTGTCTTTAACTTTGCAGTCGAACAAAGAACTTCTGTAAAAGGGAGCATTGACAAAGGAGGGCTTGAAGAGTTCCATGAAATCACACAGGTGCATTCAAGTGTATTTCTTAATGGAAATGCTTGAGCCCACCCCCTTTGAAGTACCTTCAGCTGCATGTGAAATGAGTCTCATGGACAAATTTGAAATGGACTGTAGGGTAGCCAAGTGTGAAGCAATAGATGGCTCTGCCTCAGAATTGATGGTCCTGGAGAGAGAGATTTGGATAGTTCTTTAATCAAATCCCTTTAAAGTCTGTTGGAGTGTGCCAAATAATTCAGCAACTTAAGTGCAAAAATCACTGAAGCATATACATGCTTCCCAAATCTGTCCATTGCTCTAGACTCCCTGTTATGGGGGTGGACAGATGAACTCTGTTCTGCAGGTTCCTTCTTTGTAGCCACTGCTACAACCATGGCATCTGCTGGTACTCCTTTGTTCCAAAATTCTCTTCCTTTTGGTGATGCCAGGATCCTGTCTTGTCTCTTGGGGAATGGCTAAACAGTACTGGGCTCCTTCCATGTCCACCTAAAGATCAAATCAATGAGCTTAACAGCGGGCGGAGTCACCCAGGAGGTAGATGGGCCAGACCCAAAGCCTTCCAGGAATACAGATTCCTCTTAGTAAGGGTTATTGGTAGACCAAAAATCCCTTTGCTTGAGGATCTCCAGGATGTTTTCAAAGGAGATGTCATCAGGTGGTTGTCTTGAGGACCCTTCCACCTCATAAAAATTAGTATCTTCTTTGACCGACTCTTGAGAAGAGGCTAAGTCCATCCTCTTACACTTTCTCTTCCTAGGGACTTCTTCAGTGGGGGTCCCCTGCAGTAGTATCAGAAGATATAAGTATACCCTGTTGCATGGCCTGGAGACTTTGGGCTGGCTGTCCCTGTGAAGTAGACTGTTGAAGCTCAAGGCACAAAGACATATGAGATTGGGAAGACTGATCCAGGGGCGGGGGGTGGGGTGGGGTGGAATTGTCCTTCCTATAGAAGTAGAGAACGCTCTCTTCACTACCTCAAAAGCAGAATGCCCATGGGTGAAGGAGGTCGATGGTGCAGAGATGTCATATTTCTGGACTGTCAGCTTCCTCTGATCTGAAGGCAGCCCCTCTGAGGCAGAGGTCAGAGCCGATCTTTCCAAATGTGAGGTTCCAAGGGGCAGAGATACAACTTCAGAGTCAACTCCAACACCTCAGTCCTGGCAACAGCTATGGCTCCAAAAATCATCTGGCTCCAGCGTTCTCAGAGTCAGTCCACTTAGATAAGGAATAGATGCAGAAGGTACAGCAATCTTTGGATCTAACACAGACAGCTCCAGATGTCTTGCATCCAGGATTTCCAAAACTGAAGATCAGATCATAAAAGGAGCCAAAACAGATGGAGTAGTACTGGTGAAGGTCTCCGGACCCAATGAGTTAGGAGCTGGGAAAACTCCCATCTGAATTTGTTCCTTGAGAATTTTCCTTATCATAGTATCCACATATGCTTCTGTCAGACTCCTGGAAGAATAAGAAGAGGAGGCCACTGAAGGAGTCCTAGAATGCTAGTGTCTCTCTAAGAAGGACAATGGCAGATGGGAAGGAACAGGATCTAGAGATGATGTATATTGGGTCCTATGGAGATTCTTCAGCTAGGAGTGTGTCTGATCTGATGATGTAGATCTGTTATCAGAAGAAGTCGAATCTGAGGGTTTAGTTTTTGGATCCAAAAAACCCTGATTTGACCACTTAGACACCATGCAAGAAGGTTCAAGAGTAGGGTCAAAGCAAGGAGTGAAGGATCTGGATGGGCACTTTCTAGATTCCTTCTTGCCTAATTTCTTGAAGGTTTGAGCTCCAGATAAAGTCTCTGAAAAACAAGTTGGCAATAAACCTTTTAGACCTTACAAATGTTGCATGATTCTTTAAAATGAGTTAATCCTAATCAATATACACAGGAAATGTGCAAAAGGCAGAGGCATTTTATGCCCACAGTCTTCACTCTTTAAAAAAAAAAACTGAAGGCTTTTTAGCCATATTGAAGAAGAAAAATGAAATACATTTGTTTTAATAGAAATACAAGACTTTCCTTTTTCTTCTCTTTCTTCATTTAAAAAAAATTACCAGACGTGGTAATTAAAGAATTTACCACAACGGTATAAGAGAGAAAAAAAATGCCAACAATGGTAAGCTACGAATATACCAATATGTGCAGAAAGGATAAGGGAGGAATATATAACATGTCTAGAAAAATGTAATAAAATATAACAATCCTGTTTCACTTACAAATACCACACTAAAGCTTGAGAGCTAACAGTGACCATGTCTGTACTCGAAGGCGGCTTTATGGGTAAGGGAGGAGCTCGATAGTTTCTAGTAAAAGGTTTCTGAGTCGGGTTGGATCCAAATCCACTTTTGAGGAATGAATGAAAATTGACAACATCAGATTGATATGATTACAAGTGCTTTACTTTGAAGAATTTTCCTGAGCCAGAAGTCTTGAATGTAATGGGTCATTGTAAGAGCCTGGGAAGACAGATTCTTGAAGAAGGTATTATAAGATGGTATGCATTGAGAAAGCTGAATAACAAAATAATGCTAGAGTGGGAAACATCCAAGTTGTTCTTTACGTGTATTTGGCAGTATAGAGGAAAATACACTCTAGGGTGAGAAAAAGTTTGAGTGTAGGATATAGTGCTATTTAATATACAGTTACAGCTGTGTTGTAGTTCTGATCATGGGCAACAGCTGTTTTAGGAACATCAGACAAAAGTCAGATGCCTTTTGCTTTTTGGATGAATATCACACTACATATTTTATGAGGCAGAGCATTTTTATAAAAAACCTAGGTTATGTTCCTACTTTGTTAGAGTCTTTTAGTTGTTTTAAATAGTCTTCCAACTTTCATGGATGAAATAAAATATCTTTATTTTCAGATTTTATATATAATGTTTGTGTGTGTGCATGCGTGTGTGCTTATGTGCTTCCATGTATGCACCAGTAATGTTTTCCGATACATTTTGTATCTGTTATTTTCTTGAAAGAATATTCTTTTCTTTTCATTCTCCTCATGTGACGGAAGCAAACACACACAATATATTTTCATCAGAGTTTTTGCATATTGGCTCTTTAATTTTCACTGCTAATTTTGTCTTTTTATCCTGCTTTGCACAGTATTCACACTAAACAGATTAAATAGCTAATCGATAACATGTAACTCAGCACCGTGGCCTTTGAACACGACTCCTGTCCGTGGCACTTTGCAGATTGTATTCAGGCCATGCTTTCAAGAAAACTGTATGAACAAGAATCATTTTTTTTCTGATTGTGATTAATGATTCATGTCACATTTTTTCAGTCTTTTAGACAGAAGACTTCATATGCATTTTGTTAGAGAGAACTTTTCGTTTAGCCTTGAAATATTTAATTATGTGGTTCTCTGTTAAACAGTCAAGTCTTACATTTTTGGTGGTTACAGAAATCATGTGCTATATTAATTTCCAAAAGGAAAAAAAGAGGCTTCACTATTAAGGGGGAAATGCCTTCTACAGGCTTAAATGAGGATGACAATTTCAGAAGTAAATTACGAAGGCAGATGTTCTTTGTGTTTCACTGTTGCAGTCATCACACTTGGGTTATCTGCCTGCAGGTATCCCTCAGTCAGCCCGAATACCAGAGTCTTATTATTTCTGCATCGGATGCTGTCGCTTCTTCCATGATGTCAGGTCATCAGGGGTATAAAACAGGCAGTCAGTGCCATTACATCAGTCTTTCTTGCCGAGAAGGAGCCTGAGGCAGAAGCAGTTCAAAAGTGCCAGTCAGCCGCTACCTGAAATTTCCATTTTCAAGTTTATAATCCTGAAGTCTTCTAAAGCTAAGTACCCCATTGAGGATCCTTTTTTCTTGCTCTAAACGATGTCAGAAAAAGTTAACAATTGTCTTGCCTGTGGAAAGCAAATACCTCACAGAGATTTTCATTCTTACTGTGTCACCTGTTTAGGCCCAGACCACGACGTCCCTCGTTGTCAGTTTTGTGCCTTGTTTAATACCTGAACCATTCGTTGTCTGGCTATCTTTGTTGCTAAATTCTTTTTCTTTCATCCTCCGTATTCCAAAATGGCTTCAATAAGCTATCCAACTACCGATCTTCTGAAAAACGTAAAGATAAAGATGGAGACAGATCGCATAGGTCCAAAACTGCCGATGACGCTTCCATTAAGCTAGTCGCCAGTTCACTGGTTCTCAGTGAGGCACCTTTGCAGCCCTTCATGCCTGCTTCTATGGATTTGCAGGCCTCTGCTGAAACCCATTCGGAGTCCAGTATGCTGCAAGATGCTTCTTAGACTATGGAACCTGCGGATGTCTCTACCTTGGATGGGTCCGGAGCCACTGTGCAGGCACCAGCTTCTGAGGGTGTATTTCATTCTAATGATGTTTGAATAAAACTGATGACTTCTTTTTTAGCCAAAATAACTGAGTTTCTTATGCCCAGAGTACGCACTACACCTAGAAAACTGACGACCAAAGTGTATGCTCAAGCTCCCATGCCACAAAAACAAATGCTTAGGATGGCTGAAGACCTTATTACACTAATTAGGGGAAGCCAAACTTCCCCTGCTATGAGACAAAGAATTGAGTTTCCTTTTGATTCTACAGACCAGGAGTCCGATGACTCTGACCCTTCTGATTATCAGGATATGCCCTTATCAGCCTATGAGGATTCAAATGCAGAGGAATCCATTCCCTCTGCCTCCCCTCCAGAGGATTTTTCTTTTGGTGAAACCTTGCATACTTACGAGAGCATTTCCACTGGGAATGCCAAGACTACCCTCAGTCCAAAAAGAGACTTGGGGAATATTTAGAGTTTCCTCAGCACAGGCCTCGAGCTATACCCCCTGTCCTGGATGTTGTAGATGATGTTTTTATGGAATCCAGTCTTACTCCAAATACATTACCCCCGGCCCTAGGAAAACTGACAGGTACTACAGAGTACCTGATTCCCTCCCACAAGTTTCTTTTCAAGAATTCTACTGCTGATCCAGAGAACATTTCCCAGGGACCTAAAGGTATTAAGACTATTACAACCAAAAACCCTACCCCTTCAGACAGGGATTCCAGAGCTTTAGACAGATGGGGTAAGAAGGTATATACCTCTGCAACTCTTGCCATCAGAGCATTGAGTTGCCAATTTCACATGCTGAAGTACCAGCAACATATTATGGAACTAATTAAAGAAAAAATGGTATTATTTCCAGATTGTGCAGAAAATAAAGATTTACAAGAGCTAATGCATTCTGCCAACCAAGTTAGTAAGCATACTTTGCAGTGTGGCGTTGATGCCCTAGAAGCATCCTGCAGGGCTGCAGTCACTGGTTCTATACTGAGAAGGCATGCTTGGCTGAAGGAACAAACCTTGCCAGATCATGTCAAATCCAAACTACTAGACGCTCCTTTAAATAAGGACTGTTTATTTGGCACCAAAGCAGAAGAAGTTCTTAAAGATGGAATAAAAAGCCAAATCTATGCAAACTGTTAAAGAATTCTTATAAGTGCAACCACCTAGATTCAGCAGGCATTAGCCTTCAAAAACTGGTCCTTTCCAGCCCCTTCCAGGCCTTCCCAGACAAGACCCAGGGGAAACAGGCCACCCAGACAACAGTCTCAGGGTATGCAGAGATCTAAACAATGGAGTGCCCTACCCCAAAAACAGGGAGTGGTAAGCCACCCCCCTATGGAAAAAGTTCACAATGACTTCTCAATTCAGCTTCCCAACCCTGCCCAACTGCTTGTGCCCCTAGGAGGAAAACCTGCCCTTCATGCAAAAAAATGGATGTCCATTACTCAGGATCGATGGGTCCTCAACATTGTATCCCAGGGGTACAAATTCTACTTCTATTCATTGCCAACTCCAAGTGGGTTTCCAGACCTTCCTCCAAACCAGTGGGCAGAGGCTCAAAAGCAAATACTTCCCCTGCTCAATTAAAACAAAGGGGTCAGGGTTTCTACTTAAGAGTTTTCCTGGTACCTAGAAAAGAGGGCTCTTAGTGCCCAATCCTGGATCTTTCAATTCTCAACACCTTTCTGGTGGTCCCAAAATTCAAGATACTTACCCTGCAACAGCTTCTCCCTATGCTAACCAAGGATGCCTGGTTAGTCACTCTAGACTTAAAAGAAGCCTATCTGCACATCCCCATAAGGGAGTCATGCAGAAAATATCTATGTTTCAGGGAAGGCTGTATGCACTATCAGTTCTCTGCGCTTTCCTTTGGTTTATCTACTGTGCCCAAAGTATTCACAAAGTGCCTGGCTCCAGCCATTGCATAGTGCAGGCAGAGAAATATCCAAATGTTCCTATACTTGGACGACTGCCTGATTCAGGCAGACAGTCAGGTATTGCTACTTCAGCACCTGGCATTTGTAAAAAACCTTCTCACTTCATTGGGTTACACCATCAACGAAAAAAAATCACAATTGGTACCCAGTCAAAAGATTGTATTCCAGGGAGCAAGCTTGGACACAACTTCCCAGATGGCATTTTTCACTTCAGAAAAACAGGTCTGTCAGACAAGCTACTTCAAACAAATGGCCACCAGACCCCAGCTTTCTGCAAGAAAAATACTGCAAGCCCTAGGGTTCATGGCCTCATGTATTTTGCTAATTCCATATGCAAGACTGCATATGAGGAAACATCAATGGTACTTAAAAAGTCCTTGGTGCCAACATTCTCAGGACCTGGAAACTGTCATTCCTATCATACCTTGTCTAAGGGCAGAGTTCCATTGGTGGGCAGAAGCATGCAACCACAACAAGGGACTGCATTCCACTCAACCCCTCACCATCCAAACCCTGACAACAGATGCATCAGACTATGCATGGGGGGGCTCACAAGGCAGGCAAATGCATTCAGGGCCACTGGAACCCAAGACAGATTCTCCTGCACATCATTCAAAAAGAGATGCTAGCTGTACAGAATGCACTGACAGCTTTCTGATACCTAGTCCTTCCAGGACAATTGCTAATAAAAACAGACAACACCACAGTTATGTGGTACGTAAACAAGCAGGGGGGAACCCATTCTTACCCACTCTGCAGGTTAGCCATGGCCCTGTGGAACACAGCCTTGAGCAACTAAGTACATCTACAAGCTCAATTCCTGCCAGGCAAACAAAATTCACTGGCAGATGACTTAAGCAGAAATCTCCTAGACCCACACAAGTGGAAATTGGAGCCCAACACCTTCCACCTTCTGATCCAGAGGTGGGGGACACTGGAGGTGGACCTCTTTGCCTACCCCGAGAACCACCAGTTAAGCAAATACTGCACAAGGAACCCTCACAGCAGGGCCTGAAAGGTGGATGCTCTATCCTTTCAATGGGAAAACCTCTCAATCTATGGCTTTCCCCCTCTGCCCCTTCTCTATTGAGTACTACTCAAGATAAAACAGGACAGGTCAAGGGCAATTCTTATTGCCCAAACTGGCCGCGCCAGCACTGGTATCCATTCTGCACAGCCTGACAATGGTGCCACCCTGGCACTTACACCAGACTCCTACCCTGCTGTCTCAGCAGGAGGGACAGATTTTCTATCCACAATTGCAAACCCTAAGCCTTGCAGCCTGGCTTATCTCTTGAATACCCCACCAGCAACCTTCAGCAAATAGGTGCTGGACATCATTCTTGAAGCCAGAAGGCCTAGTACTAGGAAATCCTGTGCTGAAAAGTGGAAAAGATATTGTTCTTGGAATCATCCTAAAGGAAAGGACATAGCAGTGCCCTCCTTACCTCTAATCCTGGATTACCTAGCAGAGCTACTTCAGAGGCCTATCCTTCTCCATTAAGATTCATGCCTCTGCCATCTTAGCTCATTACAATACTGAGCCACCTCTGTTTTCTCACCCTCTCATCAAACAGTTCCTAAGAGGGGCTAACAGCTTAAGGCCCCACTAGGAGGGCACCCACCCCTGCCTGGGACCTTAACTTTGTACTGGAAAAGCTCACACTTCTCCCTTTTGACCCTGCTGCCTCAGCAGAGTTAAAATTCCTCTCTTGGAAAACAGCAGTGCTTTTAGCCATAATTTCAGCTAGAAGAGTGTCTGAGTTACAAGCACTAATGGCTGTGGAACCCTTCATTATTTTCCATGCTGACAGGATTTCCCTCAGGACTAACCCGTCCTTTATGCCTAAGGTGGTGTCCAGTGTGGCTCTAAACCAATCCATCCATTTGCCAACCTTCTTCTCTATCCCTCAGAATAAAGGGGAAATGATCCTGCACTCCTTGGACGTGCACAGACAGCTCAGGTTCTACCTTGGCAGGACTAAGCCTTTCAGAAAACTGACCAGCTGCTAGTCAGTTTTGCTTCAGGGGCAGAGGACAAGGCCATTTCAAAGCAAACCATTTCCAAATGGATAGCACACTGCATCTATTTCTGCTACCAGCACCGTGAAAAACCTACCCTACAGGGGATCAGAACACATTCCACTAGGGCTACTTCCACCTCTACAGCATTTCACAGGGGAGTCCCTACCAGGGACATTCTGGAAGCTGCAACCTGGAGTTCTGTACGCACCTTCACCAAGCATTACCACTTACCTATCTTTTCCAAATCCAGGACTGGATTTGCTATAGCAGTATTCCAAGGCCTACTAGCGAGCCCTAACACTTCTTGACTGCCTCCACCCATCCTCAGCTTTGGGAATCAACCCAAGTGTGATGACTGCAACAGTGAAACACGAAGAACATAGTACAGTTGTGTACACTTGCCATAAATGTAGATGTTCCAGTCTATTCACTGTTGCAGTCCTGGTTTCCCTCCCTCCAGCTCCCTGAGTTTTTTTTATCTTTCTATCTCTCCTCTCTGCAGCCTTTCATAATGGCATTGGCATTTACTTTTTACTGGTGGTGTTCCCCACCATATACTAGCTCCCTATTTGGGGGCTCCTGACATTTGGGGCAAGAAAAACTGATGTAATGGCATCGGCTGCCTATTTTATACCTCTGACGACCTGACGTCATGGAAGAAGTGACAGCATCTGATGCAGAAATACTAAGACTCTGGTATTCGGGCTGACTGAGGGCTACCTGCAGGCAGATAACCCAAGTGTGATGACTGCAACAGTGAACACAGTCAAGCATCTACATTTATGGTAAGTGTACACAACTTTACTTTTTTCATATTAAGTGGTGCAAGCTGTGCATCACACTCTAGAGACAGAAAAGTGGTATAATCAGAAATGATGGAGCTATGGAATGAAAACGGATAATGTAAAAGGAAGGGTTTTATTTATTTGTAAGAGGGCTAGGAGCCATAAGTATATTAAAAAAAAAGGCTTTGTGAAAGGAATGTACCTCAGAAGGGTACTAGCTCTGTTCAATAAATCTCATTCCCTGAATCACAGTGTTTTTTCTATAGAGCAATTTTAATAGGAACCTATAGTTTTGCTCTTGTATGTTGCAGGAATCTGGGAGCTGATTAAGGTAGTGGGATGAGGCACTTTCCCATCGCAGAAAAAAGTATTTTGTTTGAGTACTTTTCTAAAGTAATGCATCACGGGTGTACATGGGAATAGATTGCATAGACAAGGTTTATTTGGATGTTTTGACACTTCAACATGCTGATTTTTTTAATATATATTTGAGCTCTATTTACTTGCCTACTTTTTGCATTCCCTTAAATTTATCCACACACTTAACATGTAGAAAAAAATTACACAAATGTTAAATAAATGCTGCTTATTTTAGCTTTGAGCAACTCTTGTGTAAAGTCATAATGCCACTAAGGGCATGGTGCATTATTCTTTACTGTCTTTTGTGGCTGGCATGTTTTTTGATATGAAACAATGTTATATTTCTATGCATACACCGGATCAAAGATGGAGTATTGTGAGCAGTTGTGCAGAGACTTTATCCTTATAAGGGCATCAGCAAGACTGAGAGATGTTTAGAATAAACAAGGAAAACTATGCATAGTGTACATCAAAAGCTGTATAGGGAAACTCTAGAAGAACTTAATATATGTGTGTACTCTTTACAAAGAAAGTAGGGGTGGGGTCATACAGAAATATCAGATTAGAAAGGAGCATCTAAAATTTAAGTTACCACTAGAGGGAGCATATTATTCCGTCCATTGATGACAGTTTCATGAAAATAATTTTTGTTATGGAAGTTACAGTTTCAGTGAGTTTACTTTTTTTTTTTTTTGCATGTTCTTGTTCAAGGCTATACTTATTTTGCATTTCAGTTTCTTTTAAATGATCTTTGAATGTATTGTTGTAGTTTCAATTGCAGCATTTATTTATTTAACATTTGTTTACCACGAAAGTCCGACTTGAAACAAAGTCAAATTTCAATAGAGGCCTGGGGAGAAATGCTCCAGATGCATTTCTTTGTAACATGGGAGTAAACTGGAGTACCTGGAGAAAACACACAAGAACACAGGGAGAACATGCAGACTCCACACAGAAAGCACTCCAGACAAGAATCGAACCAGAAGACCTCTTGCTGGGAGGCAACAACACTACCGCTGCACCACTGTGCCCTCCAATTCATATAATGTATCTTTATAGCTCTTATTCTATGTTTCTCATGTTAGTGATCTGCAGACTGAGAGAGAAGACAGTTTTGATGTAAGTGATTTTGCCCTTGCTCTGCAGTTGAGTGACCATGGAGATGGTAACATGGACAGCCTTACGCATGGGTCAACTAGGCAATCGCTTGAGGCCCCATGCTTGGAGGGGACTCTTTCCCTATTTATTTTTAGAATATTTTTTCTTTATTCTAAAAATAAAAAAAGCACCCCTACAAGGTAAAAAGAAAAACACCCCTGTGACACAGCAAGTGCTGCTGGTGGTAGTGCTCCAGTTGACTTGTGACATTAAGTTACATTATGTGTGTCTTAAATATTGCAAAGTCATGGGTGAACAAACCTCACAATGTTCAAATGTAGGCAGGATGGCACTCGAAGGAGTTTGGATGTATTTTTGTATTTGTACAGCCAGCGACTGAGCAGAGGCGGGAACATTCTGCTGAATTCTGGAGTAAGATGGCATGTTGCTGTTAAGAGAAATGTTATTACAAGTTTTAAAATAATGCTGGCCTATTGATCAACCAGGTATGATAGGCAATACTTTTGTGTGGACAGTTATGGTGAGAAAAGTGTCATTACTGTTTCTATAATGATGCTGGCAGTGGTCAGTCAGATACTTTGACAAAATTAATTTGGCATTGTGGTTTGTGTGAACCAACTTAGACTGGAATACTTTAATGTGTAGCTAATTGTATCTGTGGACTGTGGGTGCATACCTATCATGGGGTGAGGAGACAAAGGCCCCAAAGTAGGGAAAGATTTTAAATATTGCTCTTATAAACATAGAAAGTTGTTAGAATAACGGGAGTTTTATTTGCATATATTTTCAGATGGGTATGAAGTCTGAAATTCAAATTTATCATTATTTGGTGATTTGAATCCTCAGTGATTTGCCCACAAATTTTATGAGGAACAGACTAAAAGTATGAGGCAAATATGCAGATGTTCAATGAAAATCTGGACAGTTGAGAGGTATGTGTTGAGGTCTAATGTCACATAGCCATCAGACCTGGGGGCATCGGGTGGGTGGATGAAAGTAACATTGTTGTCATTTGCTTAGTTTAAACTGTCACTATCTGGCTTAGGAGGACTAGTGTGCATTTATCCGAAGCAAGATGGACTAAAGTAGAAACCTGATATGCACAGACAGAGTAGTTAAACTGGTATGGGTGTTTCTGACGAGCTGTCTGCTGCTGTTTGTGTATTGATTTTCCAGGACTAATGTGATTTATGTGACGTGAAATGCAATATTTTAATTTGTGGTAGCCATTTGAAACAAAGACAAAATGCATTGCATTGTCATTCTCTTATATCACAATCAGGCATCTGAAGGATTAAATGGGTCGCAGAATATCCAGAGTTTCAGAACTTCTCGGGGCTAGTGACCCCCACATGCCAAGGCTGGATAAGTAGATTTTTATATGGGCTTATATCAGAAACCTCTGTAGTGAACCCCAGCTACTTTAAAACCAGTCCTGCTTATAGATGTGCACAGTAGGTCTTTGTACTAGTGTGTGTGTGTGTGTGGGGGGGGGGGGCTACAGTGGGAATTGTATAATTATTTTTTAATGTTCATGCCAAACATTACAGGTAATGCTATCTTCTGTTGAACTGGGGACACTGTGGTCATCAATTATTTGACTTTCCTCAAAAACTTCAGAGGGGTGCAAAAGCATCAGAGACCTCCAAAGCAGACACCCAAACAGCTTGCACCTCCCATCACAAACCAGACAACACATGAAAAAAAAATTAGTGTGCCGCACAATCACAACCCTTAAGGCAAAATAACATACCTAACACACTAGTAATAGGTGACTCTATAGTCAGGCCCAGTGACGTCCAACTCACTAGGCTGGACAAGCAGAAGGTTACTGTTAGCTGCCTGTCGGGAGCCAGAATCTGCCACATAACACAAGCACTCAGGTCACTTCAGAACAAGTACAAATGTGACTCTCATTGTTCATGTTGGTTTGAATGACCTGAGACGTACCTCCCTGGACTACATGAAAAGAGACATGGAAGAGCTCTCTGATCATGCAGCCCAGGCTGGTATGACCCTGACCCTGAGTAGCATCCTGCCCTCACCAAGAATGATACCTTAGTATAAAGAAAAAATGATCAATTTCAACAACTGGCTAAGCTTCTGGTGTCATTCAAAGGGGGTCCAGTGTCTGTCAACCTAGGAAGACATGCTCGACAAGCTACGTTGCTTCACAAGAGATGGCTTGCACCTGTCAACACTAGGCTTTTGAATACTGGCTAAGGCTCTTGCTGCCCCCATAGTGCCTTTTTTTAGGCAAGGCTCAAAGTCACACCCACCTCCGTAAACAGCACAATTAACAAAAACTGAGGGTTATGTTACTCAACGCCAGGAGTTTAAATCTCAAAATGCACACGCTCAAAGCACTCCTCAGTATGGAGAATATCAACATTTGTGCAGTAACTGAAACCTGGTTCAAGGCTCCAGGGAGCACCCCAGTACTACCGTACCAACAACTACAACTCATACCACACGTTTCCTCCACAGACCACGGACCAAAACACAAAAGGAGGGGGTGTACCCATACTCATCAATGATACCTACACCTCCAGGTTAGTGGCACAGCATGATACCTCTGAGATCATCCATGTGCAACTAACATCGGGCAAATCTGCAATGCAAATTGTGGCCTGCTATAGATTACCCTCCATGACCCAGGACCCACCACTCCACCTTTCTGGAGACACTGGAAAACATGAAGGTCTACCGTACACCCTGATATTAGGTGATTTCAATTACCATACCATTAACTGGGAAAACTACTCAAGTACAAACTCCCAGGCCCAGTGCTTCCTGGAATTCCTCAACTCAAATGCCCTGGATCAGCTGGTAAACTCCCCTGCCAGAGGTGAAAACATATTGGACCTGGTCATCACCAACATGGGCGACAGGTGTTCCACACTGGAGGTCTACCCGTCACTGGTTAGATCAGATCATAAACTAATCTCTCTGGATGTCTACACCTCACCACCACCCCCAACTAAGGAACTAACAGTAAAAATCTTTTCTAAAGCAAACTTCACCTTACTTAAGACAGAAGCGGTAAGTTTCACAGCCCCCACGCTAAAGGATAACGCTGCCCAAGATGCAGAAACCTTAACAAATGCAAACTATGAGCACCTACAAGGATGCATGGATTGTGCCATCCCTAGCAAAACCAAGACTCATTCCTCTAAGAGAAGGAAACCAGTCTGGTGGACCCCTGCCATAAAAAGGCTATACAATAGAAGGAGGAAACTAGTTCAGAAAAAAAAAAAAAACTAATCCCAAGAAGGAAAGGCATCCCTGATCAGTATTAGTAAGAAACTAAGGTCCCTCATAAAATCATCCAAGGCTAACTTCGAAAGAAAAATAGCCAAGGATTCAAAAGATAACCACAAAGCCTTCTTTACCTATGTTAAGAATCTAAGTGGCAACTCACAGATATGCACTGAACTAGTGCAAAATAGCACAAAATATACTGAACCTACTGATATTACCAACACCCTGGCAGATAGATTTGTGCAGACTTCACCCCCCCTCTCATCCCCTAAAGGGCCCACAACAATACCAGAAAAGTGTAGTGTCCCAGAAATCACGCACAGGTGAAAACAGCCCTTTCAAAAGCCAAAAACACAGCATCAGTGGGGCCAGATGGTGTCCCAGGCTGCATCTTGCATGAACTACAGAACAAACTAACCCCCCACCTAAACACGCTGTTCAACCTCAGCCTCTCCACAGGCTATGTGCCCATAGAATGGCTCACAACAACGGTTATTCCACTCCACAAAGGAGGGGCCACAACTGACCCTGGTAACTATTGCCCCATAAGCATGACTAGCCTAGTCTGCAAGGCTATGGAGCGCATCATCATGGAACTCATTAACAAAGACATTGGGAACCTCCAAACACTTGACCCGACCCAGTTCGGCTTTGTTAAGGGCAGATCATGCCTACTAAACCTGGTTGACATCTTCGAGACAGTCACGAAGGCCAAAGACGAGGGAAAGGTTGCTCACACAGCCTACCTTGACCTCGCCAAGGCTTTCAACACCATTTCCCACTCAGGTATTACAGAAAAACTCACCAGCCTGAACATAAACCTCTACGTCACGACATGAGTTGCCAACTGGCTTACAGACATCACTCACATGGTAAGAATAGTGGGCTCCAGGTCCGACTCTAAACCAGTCACAAGTGGTGTCCCACAAGGCTCGGCCCTGGGACCCCTACTGTTTAGTATATACTTCTCAGAAGTACAGGCAAACACAGGAGGACTATGGCTAGCCAAGTTCACTGATGACCTCAAACTGGGAGCCATAATTGACTCTCCAGCTGACACGGACATCCTCCAAAAGGGCTATACTGAGACGGACACCTGGTGTCAAAGTCATGGCCTCAAGCTAAATGCCAAAAAATGCATAGTCATCCCATTTGGGAAAAACAAAACACCCACAAATTACCACATAGGTGGCAGCCCCCTTAATACAGAAGAGGTAATAAGAGATCTGGGGACTTAGGTAGATAGTAATCTCTCCTTTGACAATCATATTGCCAAAGTAGTTAGGAAATCCTTCCATGTGGCCCATCTAATTACTAAAGGGTTCACATCTAGAAATAAAGAGGTTATAGTGCCCCTCTACTCGTCACTCATCAGACCCATTCATAGGTTCATAGGTTCATACTAGGCTATCTGCCCGAGGGCATTTACAAGCCTAGCCCATAGTTTTGTGGCTTACGCCACCCCTTTAGTATGGGGAACTATACCCATTATTTTGCTGTGCCTCTGTTGAGCAGTGACACTGAGGTAATCCCTGGGGTATATCTGCGATCTCCCATCCATTGGTCAAGATTTCTCTTGAACAAGGCCAGCGAGGTGCTTATTATATTACATTATAGAGTACAATGCCCTATTTGGGATGTACCTCACAAGACACTTCCAACAGCTGGAAAGACCACAAAAGTACCTCATAAAGAGGATTACTGGCCTCAAACATATGTCTTATGCAGCCCGACTGAAAAAACTCCGGCTGTACTCAGTGGCATATCGCTTACTCAGAGGTGATCTCTGCCTGACTTACAAAGTCATGTCCAACTCAGAATTGATGGACATGCTCCACCTAAAGAAATCCAAGTCACTGCGAGTCACATGCTCTAGTGAGCTAAACCTCACCACAACAATAAATAGAGCATGCTGGAGGGATAGATTCCTGTCACAGAGACTCCCCATACTTTGGAACAAAATTCCAATCTACATTAGGCAGACCCCCTCACTAACACTCTTCAAGAGAAACCTTGACGAGTGGATGGGTACCAGAAAATACACCCCTGGGATCACTTCATTGCCTGTGCTTGACAGAGGATCAGTTAATTAATCAATGAGGCGGCAAAAGCCGACAAACTCTGGCTAGGCTTATAAATGTCCTTGGGTAGATAGCCTAGTACCTACCTATGAACCTATGAAGGTCATTGTAACTTGTACACCAGCACTGTACTGTCTCTAGAAGTAACAAGTTGGAAATATCATTATAATCCTTTTGTTTCCATTTTCCTCACAAACATCTGATGCATATACAGGTGGCTATCTTTTTGGGGAGAGTAAATAAGTATGCTGTTTATATGTGACTGACATTGCATATGTTATATTCTATTTGTTTTTTTTAGTTTTGTCACAGTCTTGACACCAAAAGGGTATGCAGAAGATGGCTCTCTTTTGGGAGTTAGGAATAAAGCTTGAAGCAGGACTGTTGGCAGTTTTGTCTTAATTTTAACCAGTTTAACGCCATTGTGGGAGTACGCAGAAAGTGACTACCTATTTTGAGGTGTGTGGTGGAAAGGCAGGTACTATTCCCAGATACAATGTATGTATTCTCAAAGCATTTGTCTTCAGTTTATTGTGAAGTGGTGTTTGTTCAGCTTTGAGCATTAAAACTTGGATACAATTTTTGTCTTCCTTGAAAGAAAACAGCAGGATTGAATTTCTTTTCTGTATGCATGATTTTTTATTCCAGATCAAAAGGTTGGGGACAAAAAGCATCTATAACCCCATAGCGTCTGGATACTTGTCATCTCCTTACTTGATAGTCTTGTTGAATTAGGATGTATTGAAAGGATGCAGAAAGAAGGAACTTTGAAGATTAAGACAGAATTCCTTTCCATAATTATGAGTTTTGTTTACACAATCATTGGATGAAACTATTTTTTTTTAATTGTAAAATGCACCTCAGAGCATCTGGAAACATGCCTTCTGCAGGTTTAGTAGCACCCAGAGCACCAGCTTTATATAGGTATTTCCTCTGCAGTTATTACAATGTCGTCTTTGATGGTTTGGATATGCTGGAAGGATGCAGGGGAAAAAACAAAAAGTTAAAGAGTAAGACTAAATTTCTTTCTTCAATCATGTCTTTTTCTTCAGACATTCATCATCATCTTCATCAACCCCCTTTTCCCATTTTTTTACATGTGGTCAAAGTGTCGTATCAACTATTGCTGTCTCTCTCTCTCTCTCTCTGTTCAATGCCACTCCCTTACCTTTTTTGACATACATGCTTGAATGTTGCAGGTCTTCTCTAACACAGTCTATCTACCTCTTTGATGGGCACCCTTCTTTCCTTTTGCCTTCCTCCTGTCTGTCCCAAATCATCTTCACCAGATTGACTTCTGCCTGAACCACAGTAATCTGTTCTCTTTGACTTTTTCTGCAATTTGAGATACTTTGGCTTCTCTTTTGATGTCTTTATTTCTTTGTCTGTTCCACAATGTGCATCCTACCACCTGTCGCAGACACTTCATGTCCATCACCTGTGGCTTCCTTAATTAATCTGTGTTTACTGCTCAAGTTTCTTTATCAAGTAGTAGTAGTAGTTGTCACACCACTGTTTTCTAAGCCTCACTTTTCAGCTTCGTTGCTTTCTTCTGTCATATACTTCCCCTGCCACTCTGTGCCAGTTGGCTGTAGCCCCTCTTATTCTAGCCTTCATTCAGACTTCTCTTCTTCTTAACCACCCCTCATAGATACTTGAAGTGGTTAACCTGTTCCACCATCTTCCCTTCTATCCCAATTCTAAGTCTCTTCTGTTTTTCCTAATTCATTGTTGTTTCCATTGTCATATATGCACTCGGTATCCTCCCATGTGCCTTCAGTTTTGGATTTCATTCCCCCCTATAGTTTGCTGAAATTTTGCCCAGAGGCTGCCTGTAATACCACATTGTCTGTGTACAGCAATTATTCTTTGATCTGTCCCCTACAACCTGTTTGCAAATGTCATCTGTCATCAGTATGAACAGCAGTGGGCACAAAGCTGAAAACTGATGCATTCCCTCTCCCACTGGGAAAACCCCTCTGTGAGACCGAACACTGTTTGTACTTGAGTCATTGCATTCTTGTACATAGGCTGCACTAATTCTATCTATGTTTCTGGGGTTTCAGACCACCGCAGGACTGTAGAAATTAGCTTTCTTGGTACCTTTTCATATGCTTTCAGCAAGTCTAGCAATGCCTAGTTGGACTCTTTCTTCTCAACTGTCTGTCTCACTGCAAGCATCGGGTTAGTTGTGCTGCATCATGATCTGAATCTGAAATGCTCATCTCCCATCTTATTTTCTACCACTATATGTTTTTGTTTGTCATTCACCCTCAACAAAACTTTCATGCAGCGTGATAGGAGATTGATACCTCTGTACTGCACACAGTTGTGAATGTCCCCATAGTTTTTGAACACTGACTGGCACTAGTATGCTTATTCTCCAGTCATCTGGGATACAACTTTCTCTCCATACTGCTATTAGAACCCTCAAGAGCCATTTCTTCCCCATCTCACCCAATATCTTGTGACCTCATCTGACTCTGCTGTTTTCCAGAATTTGGTAGAGTACCTCTGATACTTTGTTCTTTGCCATTGCAACTCATGTTTTACCCTGTTTGTTAGCCAACCAGTATTCTTCCTAGCCTGGTCTGTCTTTTCTGTCTCCCGCTTTTTTCTGTACTCCTTCTTTCTTTTTATGACTTCCTGGACTTCTGCATTCCACCACCAGCTTTCCTTAGGTACCTTATTTCCATACCTGGCTCAGCCTTTTATCTGTTCTGCAGTTCTCACACATGCTGTTTGAGGAGTTGCCATTCTTCTTCAACTCCATTTATTTCCTCTTCTTCTGCTTGAGGTGCTAGAGCCCTGTCAGAGGCACACATTGGCCAATAGGGGCACATACACCCCTCCCACTGTTAGCATTTGTCCTTGCGTAGGTTAGAGTAGGCGAGGTCTTCAACCCACTTATCAATGGTGATCACCCATGCACGTTTGACAACATTACTCAACACAACCAAATCACCTAGAGCCATATTTTACACCATCATCTGGCTAGCTCTGCCATGGCATTCATGGAGGCTGCCCTGTCTTAATATAGATTTTTCCTCCACAGTTATCAGAGTGCAGCCTTGCTTAGGTCATGTAGAATTGATGAGTAACTAAGCCAAGTGTACTTGCTTTGTTCCCCTAGTAGACGTAGTAGTAGAATTCAAGAGTGCACTTAACAAATGCATGGCAGTTTTAAAGAGGTTTGTTAAAGGAGGGAGTAAAATTTAAAGCTGGACTTGTGGCTTGTCCTATACACAGTAATATGTAGAATAGAATGGCGAGACTGTCCTCATCTTTAATCATTCATTTCTGTAGTGCTCTGAACATTAATTTGATAGAAGCAATAAATGTGAGGACCTGTGAAAGTGGAAACAGGACTGCAAAATGAATGCCTGCTGAAATATTCTCTGTGGCTTTCTTCCAGAAAGCTTTGGAAAGAATTTCTCTTTGTATTTTCTCTTGCCATGTAAAGACTCTGTTTGGCAAACAGCAGCAGTATTTTCCTTAAAGAAAAATACTGCTAGTGAAAAGCAATTATATAAATGTTCATAAATGACTGTGTTTTCCTGTTTCATTATAATATCTCTTTTTGATATTCAATGAGCCCTTCATTGCAGTATGTTGCATATATTTTTTTAATTGCTAATGCATTTGCTTTGTTCTCTCTTGTCAGTCAGTCTGTTAGTCTCTGCCTGTTTCTGTTTGTTTATTATTCTCCTTGGTGTTCCTTTGACGTTTTGTGATATGTGCATTTTCCATTCAGTTTGTTATCCTTAATAGGACATCATGATTTCAGCAGTCCGAATCTAGAAATTCTCAAGAAATTCATGGCATTTACTGTAAGATGTAAATGTACTCCATGAACAGAAAAAGTTGAAAAACTGTAAGCATGCTTAGAAGGGAAAATAACATTACTATGATCAAGTATTGGTTCCCCTTATCGGACATTTCTAACTATGCAGAAGCTCCTTATATTTTCTCATGCAGTTACTTTTCAGTGACTTCTGGTACACAGAAAAGGGGGGGGGGGAGTACAGAATAAAAACATCCTTAAAAGTGCAGCTGTGCTTGCAAAATACTCTTAAAGTCCTTAAGGCACCATCTCATAGATGTAGCACTTTGATCCTAATGAATGAAGCTGTGCTATTTCATTCCATCATTGCAATGTTTTTGAGTCGTCATGCTGCTTTCTGAGATGTGGAAACAGTCTGTGTAGATGTTTTGTGGCTTTTATTGTGGTCAGACCATATGTAACTTTAACCTTTTTATTGTTTTTTTGGGCATGCTTTGTTTGATTTGAGACAACAGCTCAAAATGAGTTCAGTAGGAAGGAAATGTATATTGTGCCTCTTTCTGTTTAAACATTTGAGAACAACAGAAGGATTTGTAGTTTCCAGAAAGGAATTTGTGTTTACTTATGCAAATATTCACAAGATAAATTCATGTTTTATTTATACTCTGATACTGGAAAAGGGTTGAGGGTGGATGGATATATAAAGTATAGCAACAAACTTAAGTAAACTGTAAAACACAATTGCTAGTATGATGTACACATTGAAGCAGTCATTTTTACCTAACAGGAATAAGAAATGTTTACTGATATAGCTGAAAACATTTTATATATTTATACATGATAGTATTTGCTTAAGTATCATATTGCTATTTTAATTTCACTATCTGTTGAAAAGAAATAATATACTAATGTGGTAGCAGAAACGCTTCACTTGTATGTTTTTTTGTATTTCTTACTGAAAATTGTGTGTGTAGTCGTGAATGTACTCTCTTTTTAATTTCAGACAATTTGGTTAAAAACAATGAAAGGAGAAAGAAAGGGAAAAAAAGCAGGGTCTGCAAAAGAATCAGAAAGGACCCACTATCAGACAGGTAGGTCATGCATGACCTCAGATTTAAAAATAAAATATTTAACAACAGGTTAATAAATAAAACTAAAGATAAGTCAGAGCTATTACATTTGCATAGTATCAGGCCAGATGACAGGCAGCACTGTCCTTACCATTTCTAGAAACACTATCTTCATGTCATACCCACGGTCTGTCCGATCTTAAGATAGTTCTCGTATGATACGAAATGGAAAGGTCCTTCTTAAAATGACAAGGTTTATAAAGTCCCAGAAATTCTAAATGTCCCAGAGTTGCAGTCTACATCCCCTGCCTAGTAGTCCATCCTATATGTAGGAGTCCCCAATAATAGAGTGACATGAGCCATCAGGACTTCATCTTGAACTGGACAGTTTAACACCAATCCACCATTGTATCCTGTGACACCATATGACCCTACAGGTAATGTACTCATGATCCCAGAAAAAGGCCAAAGCAGCACATACTACAAAATGTGCACCCAGGCACTCCTAACCTTTTGATAGGCATCACTAGCATTATTCTGCCTGATGAAGATTTGTTGCCACCACCTGCAAAGTCCAAAAAGTAAAATGCAACACATCCTTCAGGCAAAAATGTGGAATGGTATAGACAGAGAGGACACTGCGGGTCTATATTACGTGATTGAATGGTCAAATATTCGAACACGTAATAGTTGACCCGTAATAATTGAACCACCACAATGCCGAACGGTTCAATGGAGCTCTCTGTACAGTGCAGAAATGGAAGTTTTCCATTGGCTGCACTGTAGTGTGATCTCGGAGTTGGTATATTTAAGTAGTGGGGAGTGTGGGGGGTGCAGGGGGGCTTGCCCCCCTGTGTAGAGTGTTTAAATGGTTTGTTTTGGTGGGTTTTTCTTTTTTATTGTCCGTTTGACATTGTGGCGGTTCGATTATTATAGGTCGACTATTATGTGTTTGAATATTTGACCATGCAATCACGTAATATTGACTTGACACTGCTGTGATGTATAAAATCAATGCGTTCTCAGAATTAGAAGCACTATCAGAACCATGGCTTGCTAACTGATCTCCAAAATATATCCCAGAAGGAACAAAGTATTCCTTAACTGCTTACAAAGTATACAGACAAATGGGGCCCTAATCTTAACACCCACTGTAGACTTTACTAACGTGTCACTGATAGGGGTGTAAAAGAAGCCAGAGTCCATTTCAAAGACTAGAAGGGCCTGCCATCTGTTTAATAGGATCTCATTAACCAGCAAAAATAAATAAATAAATAAAAAAAGATGCAGACATCCAATTTCAGACTATATCTTTGTCTGGACTGCAAGAAATCTGCCAGCTCATTATTCATACCACAGTTTAAGTCTATATTATAAATCACAATTGAGATTTTTTTATCAGATGGCCAGTTGACTCCCACAATATCAACTTGCACCAATGCAGACAAAGTCTATGAAAGTATCTTTTAGCCTTCTGTAGAATTCCTCACACCAAAGGAAACCTACAGTATGTTGGTGATCCTGCTCCTGCTAGCCTTTCTATTAATAACCAGTGAAAAATATTGCCTAATTATCATCCATAGTATTTTGTCCCCTGAAACTGCTTTTATCAGGGTTACCTTCTGTTGTTTCTGGATTGTATCAAAGCTTGGGTGCAGCCATAAGCCAAGGCATGAAAATACAATGCCTACATGTAGGTATTTAAGTCAGAGAATCAAATTAACCCCTTAGCTTTAGATGATGCCATGGTCACCTCTTTTCGTCAAAGACTTTGAGGGAGTCTAGAGAGGAGCTGTCCTCATTGTGTAATGTTAAAATGGCAAGTGGTTCATGGAGGTCATCACGGGTGTAGTAGTATAAAAACTAGGGCCATCTCTGCAAGTGTTGGTTTCATGTATATAGAATGCTGACCTCACATTCGTAAGATTCTTAGGAATCACCTGAAGCTTAGTTGTTAACAAGGATTTTGTGAGTTGCCACAAAATTGTCAAATTGTTAAATTTAAGCTAAGGGAATGAAGGCAGGCTGAGACATGTTCGGCGAGAGCAAAATATTCCTGTGCTGGTAGGACTATGTGGTGAACAACTCAATACCAGCAATTTCATCATACCCAACTGTTTGGTGAAAAAAAAAATGTAATAATAGGATGCTCAACAAATTGTAGACCAAATTGCATGAACTAAGATCCTTTAACCCGTTAACTGCATTGTGCAAGCCTTTGAACTTAACCCACCTGGCTAAAGTCTTCAGTGGCTGCATCCATAGTGTTTCCAAAGCATTCAACTGCCAAACTCACTTTTATAGCTAATAGTTCTCATGCCGTGATTTGTAATTCCCAGAACTCAAGGACTCTGTCATTATTGGCTGTACATGCTACTTTTTTCCATGACAGCAGTTCCGTGGATCCCATCAGGAAAAAATAACAAAAACTAAGAAACCAATCTGCCATCTCTACCCAAGCTAACATCAGACATTTGACTTTATGCAAAGGTAATTCTCCATACTGCCTGGGTGTGAAACTTCTGCCCTGTACCCAGATGCCCATGATACCCACCACATAAAACCTTTGTAACACTGCCCAGATAATTGTGATCTGCAAGAGTTCCAATCAGAAAAAGCAACAAATAAAAACTAAAGACCACCCTAAGTCACCCTGGCATTCAGCACTCCATCAAATAATGTGATAAGTGAAAAGAAATAAATTGCGGTCTCCCTAGAGAAGGTTAGAGAGCTGAATAGACACTAAATGTATACGTATTACATTTAGATTTCCCCCTACAGAGATCAAGATATGAATGGATGAGCCTCAAAATCAAAAGATCATCAGGTCTTTAGCTCTAAGAATTAAATCATTGGGGCTAAGGACCTGTACAACTGAGTAAACTTCCCAAGACACACTTTCCCTTTAGGTCACTACAGTACAGACACATTTGGAATTACCAAAATGGGACTGTCATCCTCTCTATTCCACTAAGGCAACTGCTGAAAAGGTGTTTACAAATTCCTGCCCAATACATCACTAGAAATGTTGCAAGTGCCAGAAGGCAGGTAGTGCTCGCCTTCAACAGTTTACAGAGCCTACAAAAACTATAGCCCTTCTCAGACTGAAATTTCATCTTGGTCCAGAACTTGGACGGAAAATGTAAGTTGCATATGCAGGAAACCAAGCAGGGAATGTATGAGAAATGTGAACAAAACAAAGAAAGTGTGCACCCTCCAAACCCTTTAAACTAGCAAGCCCCATCCTTAGAATATCCCTGTAAGTTAAAAGTGGGGCATGGTTTACTGTAAACCACTGTTAGCCTCATAAGCAGCAAAATCATTGACAAAACAGCCACAGAGTAAAACATAACATCTAATCTAGCAACAAAGTTGAAACCCCAACAAGATACATGCGCACAAAAAAAAAAAAAAAAAAAAAAAAAAAAACAATGCTGGAGCTTCTGGTCACAATCTTGCAAGAAATTTAACATTAACTACTCACACTATCAGTAAAGTATAGACTAAACCAGCTAAGCAGAAAATTGATCTCCAGAAAAAAATTCCTCCTGAGTTTCAATCAAATTTAAAAAGAACATTCTCACTCATTAATTAAACTATACAGTTGAGCTCTTTAAACTTTAGCTGACAGGACTGCTTATAAAATCACTGAAAGTCAGTCATAAATCATACGCAGCTTTGCTTATCACAAGAGCAGTTACAAAGTCAGTCAGCAAAGTGCAGGGCAAAAAATAAATAAATAAATAAGCACCACATAACCAGCTCAGCGCCTGTGTTTGGTTCTAACACTGCACAGTAGGCTAAGGGACTAATGTTGTTGTAAAAGAAAATGGGGCTGTCCAGTCCTTAAGACTCAGCAAACACCTGTCAATGACAATTTGCCTAATGCCATTCATAGTGTATATTGCTTCTTTTATGCTACGGAATGGGGGGAGTGTCCACAGCCACTTGAAGTGCTGCCCAGCTCATCACCACATATGACATCTCGTTTCTCACATTCTGTCAATGTCTTGTGAAGAGTTTTCACTCATAGGAAGTCACTCGCCACTGCAACTGCAGTTGAGATTGAAAATGCACACAATTTTTTTTTTAACATTTTTCTGTGTTTTCTAGGAAAAAAGTGGGAAGATCATCCCCTTTGATGTAAATCAAATTAAACAGACCATGATGATGACCATGACATGCACCAAATAAAATCCTTGTTATGAAAAGTTAGGAAATTCACCAAAGTAGAACTTCTACCTCTGGAGGATAGCTTTTAGGACCAAAGAAAAATTCTTCCTCTCTGTAAATTGCATGGCTGGTAGAGGTGCCCAGGAAAGCATGGACAGCAATCACTCTAGGGACCCATTCATGTCAATGGCATCCCTACCTTCTTCTATACCAAAGATCCTCAAACTATTTTTTTTTCAGAATCAGTTCTCCAGGTCTTTCAGGAACTGAATGTTTTGCTTTAATACAGAATCAGTCTGAGAGAAAGCTTACTGTAGCTACCCATCTATATCTGTGATCCTTGCTCTAAACACAGTATATTTTAGCCTTGCCTTAATCTTGCCAAGATGAGTGTCATTTAATTTGTTGCATAGAGGATACAAACTTTTTTTTTTCTTTTAAACTTCAGTGCAACTTTCGCAAGCAGTTTGTTGTGATGTCTGTAGTCACTAGGAACATCTAGCAAGCCCCAAAAAAATATGAGTAGGCTGCAGGAACAGAGACACCTCCTGTACGCTTCCTAGGAGAATTCACCTGGTACTCCTTAGTACTACTATTTCATTAATTTTGTTGGAGCCTTTTTACATGTAAACTTTCCAGGAGATACAGAGCCCACACTTTGCATCGAAGGAGAGGCAAGAAATTAGCTTTAAGCAGTCAAAAACTTTTAACTGAATAGAGGAACAGATCAAGTACACTTAGCTGCTGGTTAGTTGGAGTACACCTGGAAGTCTGATAGAGAATATAATCTTGAAACCATTGTATTTATTATGCTAAAGGTATAAAAATGGAGTTTTGGTAGTAGGTGATTACTTCTCTTAGTTAACTGCTCATCTCTCATTCCACAGATTAGATTACTTTCCTCATCTTGCTTCACTTCTGTCACCTGATTCAAATGTTCTTTACAGGAAAGGGAATTTTTTCAGGAAGGCACAGAAGACAAGGTTGTTGTTGTTGTTGTGTCTTTCGGCTTATCCCGGTTAGGGGTCACCACAGTGGAACTCTGGTCCACTAATGTTTGGTAGTGGATTTTTACGTGCCGAGTTACCAGCCCTGACGCACAACCTTCAATGAAGGCATGCCCATTCACACATGCCTCCACACAGAAGATGCTCTAGCTGAGAATCGAACGGGACAACGTCTTGCTGTGAGGTGACAACGCTACCGCGGATCACAGAAGACAAGGTTAAAACTCCAAAAAAAAAAAAAACCTAAAGCTAGCTACAAAATGTAGTCATGGCTAAGCACAAGCTTAAATATCAGGTCATCATTCAAGAAACCACTTGGCAGTGAGAGTATCCAGCTTACAAACGAATGTAGGTTTTTATGGTAATTGAAGCACGTGGATGACACGCTATTAAATAAAAAAAAAAGTTTCAGGGATTGCTGTACTGAATGTCTTCAAGCTACATACACCATGAATTCTAGCATGAAATCCAAGATGTGTCTAGTTAATGCATGGATATTGTTACTCTCCTACTTTGGACACAATAGAACAGTCTTCATGGGTTCTGTTCAAGCAGCTTTATTTTATACAAACACATCACAATAGACGTTTACTGACTTTCACTTAAGTAACTTATACACAGACTAACTACCGTAATCATACATGCTTACTCTCTGCCTCCACTCTCAAAATGGCACATGCTTGACATTTATACATGCATGTTACATCTTGATGGGATGCGTACTGATCCCCAAAGGAATTTCTAACCAAAATAAAAATGGCCGGGCATACTTATGTGAAAGTGCTTTTCACAGAAAAAGCACTTTCGTGGAAGTATGCCTGCAGCTAGAGGGAGTTGTGGGGGGAATGACTGTTGCGGAGAAAGTACTATGGTGCAGATAGGGGAAAACTTCCCTTCTACTCACTGTAGTGCGATCTCTGAGTGAGAATATTAAAGTAGGGGGGTGAGGGGCACAACCCCCCCCCCCCCCCACATGGTGGGTGCAGGGAGGCTTGCCTCCCTGCATAAACGTTAATTTACTGTTTTTTTTTTTCTTTTTTTGAACACACTTTAGCGAAAACGCTTTTTCGGTGAAAAGCGATTTTGCTAAAGTGTGTTCGGTGATCGTAGATTTGGACTGTTGAACTTTTGTTCAACAATCCTAGATCCATCTTGACATGCTTCTTAAAGACACAGCACATGGCATGTGCACTCTGATGTACATCCTCCCTTTTGAAAAATAAAACATGCAATGTTATGAATTAATTTAGCATGCAGATACCATACACAATTCTCTATCATGCATTTACACAAAATAACATACATATGTACACATGTCACTGCATATTTCACATTGGCTTGGATACTTGTCCATACTGTGTGACAAAAAACTGTGTATTAACAACTGGAGGTATCTGTAAAATGTTCGGTCTTAGAATTGTCTGAAACATCTTCAGAAATGGAATCAGAGATGGGAACAAACTCTGGAATGGTAACAATATTTGGTTCACTCTGAGATTTAGAGTCTTTGTCATCAAAACAATGTTTTGATGATGATTCTGATAAAGGAAGTAAATGTCTGTGATTTCTCCTGTAACCCATGCCCTTGGATTCTACCAGGTAGGATCTCAGCATGGCACATATACCTGTAACCTGACCAGTCTGGTCAAAACCTTTTGCCGCTTGTATTCTCACCGTTTCTCTTAACGGACGAAGAAATTTGATTGATTTGTCATAACTGGACTTCTGGATCGAATGCTTCTTCTATAGTTGAGCTTTTATGGTTCTGCTGTTCTTGGCTTTAGGCCTCAATAAACTGGAACTAATAAGTAGCATCATTCTGGTTTGCCTGGAAAGAAGTCTTTGAGCAGGTGAGCCAATAATATTTTCACAGGGTATGTTTCTGAGATTAAATAAATTCAAATAGACATTGGTTTTGTCACACTTTGACATTTCAAGCAACTTCTTTGCACTCTGCCTGTGCATATCCTGTGGATGTCTGCCGGAGGACATTTGCCTGTGGATATTCAGGGCTGCTAGTAACAGGTACTAAGTCTCACTCTCTTGCAAATTTCTGAAATGACTGAGTAGTAAATTGAGTACCATTGTCTGAGATAACATTGTGTGGACTACCATGGAGTGAGAAATGATGTTTCAACTTAGTTATAACAGTAGTAGATGTTAGGTTAGGTAGTAAGCCAGTCTCAAACCAATTCAAATAAGAGTTTATCAATACCAAGTAGTGTTGATTGTCCCACTCGAAGATGTCTGTGGTTACTGTCAATCAAGGTAGTTCAAGGACTGGACTTTGCTGAAGTGGTTCTCTTTGCAGATGCAGTCTAGTACAATTGCATAGTGAAAAAGATGAAAGTACTTTATTAATGTCTTGCAGTAATGAAGGCCAAAAGACTAATCTTCTCGCTCTTTTCTTAGTGGATGTGGTACCTGGGTGACCACAATGCAAACTCTGGATATATTCTTGTTGAAAGGAAGCAGGAACAACAATTTTAGGACCTTTGAAAATAATGACATCTTCCATCAACAACTCATCTCTGTAAGGAAAATAAGTTTTCACTTCAGGTGGTACACTAAATTGCTTTTACGGCCATCCAACAGTAATGTAGTGATTGGGCTTTTGCAAAATATGATCAGTCTGTGTGTGATCTCTTAAGTCATCAAGCCTAGTGGTAGAAAACTTATGCAATGCCATCACGTCAAAGTCAAAAGTCTCTTTTTCTAGCTATCCTGGTGTATTTCTGGTGATCTGGATAAGGTATCAGCCAGATAGAGTAGTTTGCCTTTTGCATAGACTACCTTGAATTTGTAATCTTGATAGAATGGAGTGCATAGGCTTTTTTAGAGTAGTGACTAAAGGTGGGTGGTCAATTTCAATCTGAATAGCTCAACCATAAATATAATTATGAAACTTAGAACATGCAAATGTTATTGCAAAAAGTTATTTCTCAATTTGAGCATATTGCATCTCGGTTTGCATAAGCATTCTAGATGCATAGGCTACTGGTCTGCACTTTTGAAGTAGAACTGCTCCTAGACAAATTTTGAAGCATCACAGGAAAGAGTGACTGGTTTGTTCACATCATAGTATCTTAATGTAGGTAGGTTGGCAATTTTCTGCTTGAGGTTTTCAAATGCCTTCTGGTGGTGGTCCAAACATGACCATGCAAAATTTTTGTGCGTTAGCTCTCTTAAAGGTTTAGTCAACTCACTGAAATCTGGTATAAACTTGCCAAAATAGTTGACCATGCCTAGAAAACATTGTAGAGCTTGAATATTGTATGGCGACAACATCTCAAGGATAGCTGCTTGTTTGGTCAGATCTGGTCTCAAACCAGTACTGGTAAACAAATGACCTACATATGTAACTTCTGGTAGCCTGAATTTGCACTTCAGAGGATTTGGCCTTAAATTCACTTCACATTCTCTCTAGAACTCTCTTTAGGTTTCTGTCATGGTCAGCTTTGCCATTGCCACCAACCAATAAATCATCTACTATTATGGCACAAAGATAACCCGGAAAAATGTGCTCCATTGCATGCTGAAAGACTTCACTTGCAGAATTTTTCCATGTGGCATCCTTAGGAATCTGTATTTGCCAAATGGGGTACCAAAAGTGGTTAGTAATGAGGATTTGCAATCAAGCATTACTTGCCAAAATGAACTTTTTGCATACAAAACAGAAAAAACAGTGGCATTTGGTATTAGAGCTGCAACTTCTTTGACTGTGCACATTGGATGATGCAGTCTCTTCAATGTCTTGTTGAAATCTGTTGGGCCAATACATATTCTGATTTCATTTGAGTCTGTTTAGTGAGCTGCTATCATAAATAACACCTATTCAGTTGGTTCCTTAACCAGACAAATTACACCTTACTGCACCATTTTATCCAATTGAGCCTTAACCTTATTCTGCACAGCTATAGGGACTTTTCTTGCTGGTCTTACCACTGGAGTGACCTCTGGGTCTAACTTCACAGAATACACAACTGGAAGTTTGCCCAACTTGTCATTGAAAACATCAACATACTCTGAGAAAATGGCTTCAGAAAAATTGGAACTCGGAGATGCACATATGTGATGAACTTCTTTGGTAAAAAAAAGCTGATTCGTTCTGAAGCTATCTTTGATACCCAGTAAAGAATATACTGGTAAACCTACACAAAGCACCAGGAAACCAACAATGTTCCCTCCATTCTGGAGGGAACAGTTGATCTGATGAAGTTTGGATGACGAAAACGTAAAAGGAATTTTATCACAACGTTATTTCTTGTTCTGGTCTGCGGTTGGTGTATGTGTTCTTGTATGTGCAATAAATGGACTGTCAAGACTGCTGATTTCCCAGTGCTTTGTGCAGGTTTACTAGTTTTTTTGTGTTGGCACTGAGACCACTTTGTTTGTTTTTTAAAGAATATACTGGCCTTTGAACTACATAGAATAACAAGTTGTAACAGTTCTTGGCTAAATAACATGAAAGCATCACTGAGCCTGTGGTTTGAATTTCTTCACCTCCATAAGTAACAAGTTCTCACTTCTGGCCACAATGAGTTGTTCACTAGTTCTCACTTTAGCAAATTTGCCTGCTGATGTTACATTACACTTTGAACTGGTGTCTACTTTATGCTCTGTGGATTTACCATTGATCTGGACAGTACAGAACACCTCACTTTTTGCCAATAAATTCACTGCTTCAACTCTTTCACCAATTACTGACACACCATCTACATAGAAAGCTGACTGCTGCATCTCTACTTGATCACTCTGCTTTTTTGCATGACCTTTCTTTACAATTGCATGAGGTTTACTTGATTTGCAAAACTTGAAAATGATTCCATTTTTTTATACTTGTGACATTGTTGACCAAATGCTAAGCATTTCCCTCTCTTAGACTCATGATTTGCACCACAATTGTGGCAGTTAACAATAAAGCTGGACTTTGGTTTTGCTGATTCATGCTTGTACTGTACTGTACTGAGCATGCTCCTTTAACTGAACTGGTCTTAGAACTTACAGGAAAAATGCATAGTTTTCTTAATGAGCCAGCAGGGGCTGTGGCTGCCATGTGCTTAGGCCTACTTCTGTTTGCCACATCTTGCATGCTATCTACATTTGCTCTGGACCATACCTGTGTTTTTCTGTCACCTCATGGATCTGACAAATCTCTATAGCTTTACTCAATGTTAAATCACTGTCACGAAGCAAGATCTTTCTCACAGCAGCACTATTACTACCACACATGAGCCTGTCCTTTATCAACTCATCTTTTAAGTCACCAAACAGACATATTTTAGCTTTGTTTCTCAGGTCAGTTATATAAGCTGCAAAAGTGTCCCCTGGTTTTGTATCTCTCATGTAAAACAAATGCATCTCTATTGTAATATTTGTCTGGTGGTTACACATCTCTCTGAACTTGCACTCCAGACACTCAGGGTTTTCTCTTGATTCAGTCTGTACAACAATATGATGATTTTCACTTTCTCCCTCATGTACTGCTGGTACATACACAAATGAATGCTCTCTTTCTATGGCTTCTGACAAAGCTAGGTTTAACAAAATGAATGCCTTGGTGTGTGTACTCTTGCTCAGATATTCTCCAATTCTCTGCAATATTCTGAACAAATATAAGTGGTAATGACTTTCGAAATCCATCTGTCATATTAACACATACCAGTGAAGGGTTTTGCAAATAAGCATGAACACAGATACATACACATATGCCAGTATTTGTACCTTTGCCCAGTAGCAGAGTAAGCATCTGTAGAACCAAACTTTGCGAAGTAAGTTTCTGATGGGCACTGTGATATTCTTAAAACTAATGTATTGCAAAAAAAATCATCTGTTATCAATGTAAAAAACGTATCAAACAACTGCACGATGCAAGCCTCTGTGTAACTGGACTTTGTGAAATAAGTCTCTAGGGCACTGTAATACTCTTGAAATTGTTGTCTTGCTAAAGTAATTTATCATTATTTTAAGAAATAAGTCAAATGACTTCACGATGCGAATGAACAGGGCAAGAGAAGCTCAGAGTCGATAACATTTTGAAGTAATTGCACTTTGCGAATAAACTGTACACAGTATACTGAAATCTTCCCAAAATGGCAGAACCTTGCTAGGCAACTCTGTATAGTGCAAGAAACACACTGTAATGGTGGCACTTTGCAAATAGACACACTCAGCACAAGAAACTTTTCAAAATGGTTTTATTTTGACTGTACTTCACAAAATAGTTGCACTATGCACACACACTCTTCAGAATATCCACACAGTAATAAGCACACACTGTAAGCACTTTTACACACTTTGAGATACTTCGAATAACTTTAGGTGTGCCCTTGATGCAATACGAAGCCGTAGTTATGCCCAAAACACAGCACTTTGCTAAATCATGCAATCACCTTGCTTTATTTACACTTAATGTGTCCTATTTTGCCCTTATTATATTCGTTTTGCTCGTTTAAGCCCTTTTCATGCCCAATGTACTTTTCTTGTGCTCGTTTTACTCTAAACATGCCCGTTCTGCCCTTAAACATGCTCATTTTATTTTAAACATGCTCGTTTTGCCTTTCTGATAATCATTTTGTCAAATGTCATTATTTTAAACATTTCCCTTAGTTAAGAAACGTTTTTGTGCCTCCTGCTTGTTTAATAATGCAGTTTGTGCCCTTGTAATGCTGTTTTACCTTTTTCATAAAACAATGAGTTTGTGCTTATTCTCGTTACCTTTGATTCTTTTCTGTCTCTTTTTCGTGCTCATTTCTTTTAGTTTACCTTCACCATCTTCTCTGCACCTCATGGCTCCATATCTTATTCTCTGTGATCCCGGTTCTGACACCATGTCGTTCTCCTACTTTGGACACAATATAACAGTCGTCGTAGGTGTTAGATATATAGTTAGAGATTTATAAATGCATGTACACCTGTTTGCTAGTTAGATGCATATACACTTCTGTTGCTATAATATATGTAAGAATATGTAAGAAAAATGCTGATAAGGATAAGCTGAATGTTTAGTGTTTAATGCAAGCTTAAAGGATTACAGATAAGTAATTCCTGAGATGCAGGTGCAAGGAAGGAATCAAGTTGGAGGAAAGGACAACTTGCTGAACTGTCACATAATTCACCTTGAAACAGAACATAAAAGAGCTTATTAACAGACTGCGTGACATCAAGTGCGGGGGATATCGAAAGGCTGCTTTCTTGCAGAAGCATTCTCAAACAGAAAAGACTCCCTAAAAGTTTAATAAACAGACTGTATGACATCAGAAAATACCAAAGTAATGACTTTGAGAGTTCCCAAAAGTCTGCTTTCATGCAAATGTATATATGTGAGATGTAATCTGATTTTTTGTTAGCGCTGCTTAATGGAGAACACCTTTCATGTTATTTGAGAAGCAAACTTGAAGACATTAAAGCTGTAAACTGTGCAGTATTGTACGTCATTTGTTATATACACAAGTTATTTAGTTCTGCCCAAGAAAGATAATAATATACTGCTAAAAAGGTTAATAATCTGCAAAGTTTATGTGCACTAACCAGACTTTATTTTTACAAGGCACTAACACTAGGCACCAACACAGGAGCTGCAGTCAGCAGTATTGGGCTAGTAAGAAAAGACGATCATTCATTTATTTTAAATAACGTTTCAGTCATGATAGAAGTTTAACGACTTTAACTTAAGCAACTTGTATACAAACTAACTACTGTAATCGTACATGCTTACTCTCTGGCTGTACTCTCAAAATGGCACTAGAAATGGCACGTGCTTGACATTTATACATTCACATTACATCTTTGATATGCTTCTTAAAGACACAGCACATGGCACGTGCACTCTGAGCTACAGAAATGAAGTGCAGACTGCTGCTGTGATTCCTTTGTTCTGCTGCTATGATTTTTGTTTTCTTTTTTACAATATTTCTTTTAGTTTACATTGGAAAGAGTTGCCTGGATTGTTAGAGTGGATGCAGAGTTGCCTGGATTGTTAGAGTGGATGCAGAGAGGAAATCCACTGAAGCATTCCAGAGAAATGTAGAAAATATGACGAGGGCAGAGATAGAGGGGAGGTCGAATGTTATATGAACTTAAGTGGCAAACTCAGTAGACTAATTTAGACTAATTGTATACTTAATCATTCAAATATATGTAACATAACTTACTATTTTAACCTGCTACTTGACCTAAGTCATCGTCATAAAGTTTCCATTTATATCATTCAGTAAACATAAGTTCATCTTAGATTTTTGCTCATTCCTTACCTCTGTCTTGTGTTTCTGTTTCTTAGTTTCTAGAACAATCTTGGTGCAAACTTTAATTTGCATTAAACAACTGCTGAACAAAGTATTCTTCCATTAAGTTATAACTGTTGGATATACTAGTAGGGCTTGGAATGGCTTGCTTATACCTGATTGCAAACTGGATGAGTTTCCATCTCATTGAATTCAACTCACAGATGATGGACTACCTGATAGCTAGATGTCCTGACTGAGATCACTGTTGCAGTATGTAAATCAGATAGGTTTTCAATGCACTTGTCAATCTAGGGTATCAAACCTTAAACATTCCCTAGAGCATATGTCTGAAGTATGACCTCAGTTCGCAAGCATAGATGTATATAAGCAAATGTATGAGCATAAATGCTTAGTAAGTGGCCCCATTGGGAAACCTTCCTTTATATATCTATATATCTCAACTGGTTTGCCATATTTCATTTAGATGCCAGTTAGGAGTGGTAAGTGTGAGTGTAGTAGGCAGATTCCCTATAAAGATCACCATACCCATTTTCTCTTCTGCTAGGCACCTAACATGACTAGAAGGCCTGTTCCATTTGCCAATCATCTATGCTAATAACTTTGCAATCCTGTCTGCCAACCCTCAATACCTACTTGGAGACCCAGTGACTAAAGTGTTTGGCCCATTCCAAGATGTCCGATTCTGCCACAGTGGGCATACCCCCACCTCACAAGAAAAAGCTCAAGAGACCTAGGCTTGATACTTAGCCTGCCCAGCCGGACTCCAGTTTACCATGCTGAGGTTACAGAACTCACAGTATGTCCAACTCTACCTCAGATGCCCTCTTCTTTGACTCTGCTGGAGGACAGTATGGCATCAAGGGATTGAAGAGACTGTTGTTACTGAGAAGGGGAACTGTGAGTCATTATTTCAGCAGTACCAGAAGGCATCCTGCAGATTTTGGTTAGGGACGAGATTTCTAGCAAACTGAGGTACATCAGTGGTCAGAACCTCCCTGCTTGGTAAAAGTGGATGTCGCCCCAGGGAAAAAGCAACTAAAGAAATAAACATGTTTTCTCACCTTCACCTAGGGAGAAGGAGGGGAAGGATTTTTCTCAATGTTTGCTCAATTGCTTTATGGCCTTTAAATCTCCTTTTTTGTCCCTCCTGCTCCTCCTACCCCTCAGAGAGTTTCTGTTGACTCTTCTTCCTTTGACGATGAAGACGTCTTTGATTCTGATCACCATTCATTAGATTACTCATCTGAAGTGCACTTTCCTGGTCATGTCCCTTTAGATAATGAGGACCTCATTTCTCTTGATTCCCCTGTGGAAGAGGCATCATTTGTGGAGATATTTTTGAACATGATGAGACATTATTACAGCCTCCTGGAAATAGGCACTCCTGCCCCTTCCTCTGTCCCTCCAGTCCTGGATGCCTTTTTGGATGCTTTTAAAACCATTTTCTCAGCTCTTGACTAGGACCCTTCAACTCCCAAAAGGCCAGATAGAGTCTATAAAGTGCCATAGGAGCTTAAGTTGTATTAGAATCCTTTGGTGGGTGCCTCTACTGTGTCTCTGTCTTCTGACAAGCCTTCAAAGTTGTTCCCTATTGCTAATGCCCTTACTTCTGACAAGGACATCAGGGCCATGGATAGGTGGGGGAAAGGTCTATATTTAATCTGTCCTGTCCTTCAGGTCTATTAGCTATCAAACTCAAATTTCCAAATACCTGTTGTCTGTTCTTAACTCTGGGAACAAGGTAGTAGTGGATTCCCAGGATCAGAGTCCCAACAACAAATTCTGTCACTGGTTAATCAGACTACTGAGTGGCCAGATAAGTATAAAATGTAATTATGATGCTGTTGAGGCCTCGCAGAGCAGCTGTTAGTGGTGCTGTCATGCATAGATATGTACAGTTGTGTAACCAACCTATGCCATAATATTTCAAAGCCAAGCTCATCGAGCCACCCTTAGACAATAATCTTTTGTTCATCCCACAGGTAGCCAACTTATTTAAAGCCTTACAGGACCAAGACATAATTATGAAAGACTTCATGCAAATCTTGCTTACCTCTATACCTAGATACCAGAGGATCTAGCCAGCCAAGACGACTACTTTTGTTAGAAGGGACTCCAGACCACCGCCCCTCCCCTGAAGCACAGAAAGGTACCTAGACAGAGATTTCCCCAAAACCTGAGATGAATCCTAGATCTTGGTCCTACCCTACTCCTCTCAAAAAAGCTCTCTCAGTCCATTTCAAACAGGGAAACGTTTACTACAGAGAAGTGGATACTATCCATCATAAAAGAGGGTTATTTTTTGTCTTTGATGAAATTTCTTCCCTTTAGTGGTATCCCCTGCTCCACCCTACAGACAACTAAAGCTTCTTTCTTCTATCCTTTATTATTTTTTTTATTTTTATTGTATTTTTATTTTTATTTTTATTTTATTTTACATTTTTATTTTACATTTGTTGACCAGGCTAGTCTAACTGGATGCATGTCCATTTTCAGTAGAGGCCCGGGGAGATAAGCTCCTAGGTAGGACAATGAAATTAACACAATCACAACTAACGAAACTTGAGACAAATAAAAACTATTAACAGTATCTATTACAGGTTAACACAGTAATATTTGCAGTGCAGAATGCAGGCATAACAAAGGAATGCTAATACAATCAAGGTATGTTAGAGATAGTTTAGTAAATTAGTTTAATAAGGAGGAGTTGCTGTGTGTGAGTAGACAGGGTAGGAAGAGAAAAATATTTAGAGACACATATAGACAAGTCAGGTTTGGAGCATGGGCATAACCAGTGAGTTTTGAGGAACAATTTCACTTTATTTTTGAAGCAGGATAGTGAGGGAAGTGTGGAGAGTTCATCTGGGAGGAGATTCCAGGCTTTTTCAACTATATTAGAAAAAAGGGAGTCACCAGCCTTATTGTTTGTTTTAGTAGTATGTATTAGAAGTTTCTGAGAAGACCTTAAGGATTCCAGGTTTTTATAGGGAGTGATTAGTTTGGAAAGAATAGGTGTTTTGGAAGGTTTGTAAAGAGTGTTGTGGGCTATAGTTAGTTGATGGAATTTAATTAGATTTTGAAGTTTGAGCCATCCTAGTTGTTTAAATTAAGGCAGTGATCGGTTCTTAATGGGTAGCCTGTAGCAAATCTTGCAATGTTATTGTAGGACATTTCCAGTTTGTTAAGATTATTTTTAGATAGGTTAGTAAAAATAGGAGAGGCATAAAGAAGAGCGGATATTAGATGAGTGTGTGCTATAGTGGTTTGAGCTGAAGGTTGTTGAAAGGATTTTATCCTATAGAGTGAGCCTAGCTTTTTGTTGACTGTTTTTATAGTGTTGTTAATATGGATGTCAAAGTTCAGATAATTGTCAATGATGACACCTAATAGTTTGGTGGTTGGTTCAGGGTATATAATAGTTTTATTGGTAGAGTTTACTGAGAAATCCATTGGGAGAGACTTCTTAGTAGGAGAGAAAAGCAGGAGTTTAGTCTTTTTGGGGTTTAGGAGAAGGCATCTATGTGTGAACCATTGCTCAACTGTGTTAAATACTTGTTGGGTAAGATAGAGAAGTTCTAGAGAAGAGGGGGCTGAGCATATCAGTGTAGAGTCATCTGCATATTGTATGCATGTAGCTTGGGGGATGGCAAGGTGAAGGTCACTGATGAATATGGAAAAGAGTAGAGGTCCAAGGATGGAGCCTTGAGGGACACCCAGGTTGATGGGCAGGTGAGTAGAGAGAGATTTGTGCCAAAGTACGGCCTGTTGTCTTTTATCAAGGTAGGACTGGAACCATTTTATGGAGAATGTATCAAGTGACAGGGATTTTAGTATTTTGATGAGAATTTGGTGATTTACCATGTCAAAAGCTTTAGACAGGTCAATAAATAGGGCTGAAGAGAGTTTGTTTAGATTACGGTTTTTGTTGATACAATCTGTGAAGGAAAGAAGGGCAGTAGTAATGCTATGTGAAGGTCTAAAACCATGCTGACAGTTGGCTAGTAAGTTATCTTTTGTTAGATGGTCAAGTAATTGTCTGATTGCATTTTTCCATGATTTTTGCCAGAGGTGAGAGGAGGGCAATGGGGTGGTAATTGGAGAGTTCAGTGGATTGACCTCCCTTGTGGAGGGGGATAATATGGGAAGTTTTCCATAAACTTGGGATATAACTTTCAGTAATAGTTCTATTGATTAGGATAGAAATAGGATAGGCAATGGCTTTGGCGTATAGTTGTAGGAATTCAGCAGATAGTTGGTCTGCTGAGGGGGAGCATGGTTTCAGTTTCTGTAGAAGGGTTTGAATATAGGATGTTGGTATGGGTTGAAAGTGAAATGTAAGGGGTGAGGTTGATTCATTGGAAGGTAGAGTGAAGTTATTTGGTGATAGTTGACTAGCTAGTGTTTGTATAGCATCAGTAAAAAAGGTATTAAAAGCGTTAGCTATATTCATTGGTGTTTTGTCTTCAGTGTTTTGAGGGTTTGGAGTAGTGGATTGTCCTGGATGGAGTAGTTGGTTGATACTAGACCAAAATTTCTGCGGCTTGTTTTGACTAGCTTGTTGGGATTGCAGGTAGTAGTTTTTTTTTGTCGGATAATATAGATTTTTTAGTTTCATTTCTTAGTTGTCTAAATTTTTGTTGGTCTATAGGGTTTCTAGTTTTCCTCCATTTTGCCCAATGTTTGTTTCTCATATTGATTTTATGTTTGGTTTCTTTTGAGAGCCATGGAGCATGTTTGGTTTTAATTCCAATTAGTCTGGATGGGGCATGGTGGTTGAGGATGGCAAGGAAGTTGGAGTTAAAGTAACTAACGGCTTCATCTGAAGGAAGGTTTTGTAAGGGTGACCAGTTACATGCTTTTAATTCCATCTGGAAAGTTCAGGGTTAAAGTACTTTTTAGACCTGATGTTTTTAACTGATGTTGGGGAGGGAAAGTTGATTTTATGTCTGATGATATAGGTAAGAGAGTGGTCACTTAAATCATCAGGGAGGGTTCCTGAGTCATACATGTGAGGATGATGGTTAATGAGAATCCAGTCTAATAAGCTTGATTTCTTGTTAGATTTATTTATTCTGGTAGGGGAGGTAATGGTTTGGGAATACCCATATAGGTTAATATGGTTTGTGGGGAGGCTGCTGCAGAAGCAGGTCCAGTCAATATTTGTGTCACCTAGGATAATGGTTTCTTGAGGTAGGTTTTTGGAAAGCCAGCAAAGTAAATTTTCCATAGTTGCTGTGTTATTACCAGGAGGTAGATATATGCAGATAATATAGATAGATTTGGAATTGTTAAGATATAAGAATTTCTGCATTGGAGTCTAAAGGTGGTTTGCAGTTATGAGTGGTTAATTGTAAGCTAGGTTTATATAGGATAGCAACCCCTCCACCTTTCTTGGATGTACGGTCTAGTCTCAGGATATTATACCCAGGTGGGATGATTTCATTATCTTTGGTTGCTGGTTTTAACCAGGTTTCTGTTAAGCAGAGAATATCAAAGAAATAGATTTCAGTTAGAGCTTGGAGTTGAGTAGCTTTATTATTCCAAATACATGCATCTGGAGCATTTCTCCCCAGGCCTCCGCTGAAAACAGGCTCTGTGGAACCTAGTCGGACATTCCCGGTCAACAAATGTTAAATAAATAAATAAAATAAAATAAATAAATTATACTGTGGATATTAAGATGAGCAATTAAAAGGGAGTTAGATGGTTTAGAGAGGGCTTGGGTAGTTGATTCTTTGAGGTTGATGAGAGAGATAGGAGTTGTTAGGGGGCCTGGGTTAGGGTGGATGTCACCATCCTTTAAAGAGAGTAGCATGCTTAGATTATATGGGTTGGGTAGTCTGCTGTGTAGTGATAGACATTTTTTGGGGTTTAGATTGCTGTATTTTGTGTGTAGTGTTCTATGATATTTAGGAAGTATGTAGTTAGATGAGGATGCTATATTAGCGTGAATAAAATATAGAGGGGAATTTGGAGAGTTGGTTTCTTTTTTGGGATAGTTTTGGTTTAGGTCTAGCAGATTTTCAAAAGAGGTGAATAGATGTGTGAGGATTAAAGGAGGTAGTAGTGAGAGTGTGAATAAGAGTGTGAAAAAGGTAGGTAGAAAATAGAAATCTATAGTGAGGAGATGGAAGGGTGAGTAGAGTGTGGTGTGATAGGAGGAGGGTAGTGAGGTTAACATTAGTGGAGTTTGGAGACAGGAGAGTGTGTAGGGAGAAAGGATAGTGGGAAGGGTGTCTTTGAAGAGGAAAAGGTAGGATTATAAGGTATGATTAGAGAGTATTGGGAAGAGGAAGGGGTGTGGTTAGGGAGTAATGGGAAGAAGAAAGGGGTGTGGTTAGAGAGTAACAGGAAGAGGAGGAGGTATGGGTAGGAAGTATAAAGGTAGGACCCCTGGGAGTAGGTCGGAATTGGGGGTAGAGAGGGGAGCGGAGTGAGCCCGCAGGGCGAACGGAGCGAGTAGAGACAAGTTGAGTGTTGCAGGAGAACAATCAGTGGAATGCTGACTGTTGCAGGAGAACAATCAGTGGAATGCTGACTGAAAGGTAAGTTAAGTTAAGGAAGTGGAAGAGAGATAAAATAAGTATAGAAGCAGATTTTAGGAACTACAGGCCCAAGACTCACTATAACCAGTGTCTTTTCAATTTCTGGGAAGGGGGGTTTTATTTGTGAATGTTCCTGGTCCCTAGAAAGGAGGACAATGAAGGCCCATATCAGATCAATCTTGCTGAACACTTTTCTCAAAGTGCCTACTTTCAGAAATCTCTCCCTCCAGACTCTGTTGCCCCTTATTCTCCCACAGGCATGCCTAGTCTCACTGGATCTGAGATGCACCTACCTGCTTATTCCCATTCACCCCCTCCTGGGGGGAAATTCTTGAGATTCTGTACTTGCTCTTCTCACTTTCAGTTTACTGCTATGCCTTTTGGTGCTCACAAAGTGCCTAGAACCAGTGATAGCCTTTTGCAGAACTCAGGGGATTCAGATGCTTCCCTCTTTAGATGATCTACTGATCTGGGGCAAAGAGGCCTGAATCTTAGAGCAAAACCTCCTGTTGACACTTAACCTTCTATCGCATTAGAGGTTCATAGTCAAGTACAAAAAATCCTCCCTTCATCCCACTCAAGACATAGCTTTTTGGGCTGAAGATTGGACACCAAAAGGATGCAGGCCTACTTACCTCAGGAATAGATGCAAAGCCTTATAGTTTACTTCCAGTCCCTCACCTCCCTCAAGGCATGTATAACCAGGGAGATTGTAAGAGGACTGGGATCCATGGTAGCAACCATCCCAATGCTCTCTTTAGCCAGGCTGCATATGAGGAAAATTCAGTGGTACCTGAAAACTGCATGGACACAACATTCTTTCCCACTAGACGCAAGTATCTCCCAAATACCTTGTCTCAAGAAAATCTTATGCTGGATGGCTCATGTGAACCGCAATCCAGGACTACCTTTCAAAGCACAGGCTTCAATTCAAGAAACATTCAAGAACTCAGAAGAGAACAGATCAGTCTGAAAGAGTTGAGGGCTCTTATCCAAACTCTTTTGGTTTTGTTACACCTCTAGAAACCAGGTCCTTTTTGAATTTTCACAGACAACACTACTGTCATGTGGTACATAAACAAGCAAGGAGGAACCAGAGCATACCAACTGTGGAGACTGGCTCAAATTCCTTAGAATCTTACTACCCAGAGGAATATGTCACTTCAGGCACTGTATTTCCGATTACGTGGCAATGTTCTGGCAGATTCACCAAGCAGGTCCATCAAGGACCCTCACGGATAGACCTTAAACAGCCAGGAAATCCTAGATATACTCCACAAGTGGGGAACACCACATATAGACTTATTTGCCTTGGAAAGCAATGAGCAACTTGTCCTCTTTTGCACCAGGACACTGCATGGAGGACAAATGCATTCTCTTTTCAAGTGACCAGTGTAGTTCCTTTACAACATTCCCCATTCCTTCTGAGTATTACTAAAGATCCAGAAAGAAAAAAATAAAATTCCTATTGGTGAGTGTCTTTTGGCCTTGAAAGCATTGTCCCACCCCCCCTTCCATTTAGAGAGGGGCAATCACCACAAACTACCGCACAAAGTAGACCACATCGCACAGTGAAAAAGATCACTTCTTCATCGCAAACTGTCTTCCTAAACCTAAGCCTATGGATGACAAGATTCTGATCCCTTTGTCACCAATTTTCTTTGTACCTCCAATTCTGCTGGAAGCAAGGAGACCCAACACTTGAAAATCCTACATAGCCAAATGGAAGAGATTGTATATGTGGTGACATAGAAACAATCTGGACTCCCCAAATTTAGAGGTTCCTCTCATCTTAACTTACTTGTGTGAGCTTATAAACACAGATCTGGCATACTTCTCCATCAAAACCCACCTGTCAGCCATCTCTGCTTGTTTATCCCTCAATCTACCTGTTGTGTCCATGCCTGTGGTCAAACAAGTCCTGAAAGGGGTGCTGCATCTAAGGCCACAGAGGAAACCTATGCCACCCTCTTTGGGACATCAGTTTCATGTTAGAAAAGCTCATTCTCCCTCCCTCCCTATTATTTTCACAATTTCCTCCCTATCTTCTTTTCTCCCCAGTAGATATGTGGTCACCCTCCAGTGTCTCTCTAATCTCTTTTTGATGTCCTTCAATTTTTACTGCTATTGTCAAGTGATCGGGGAACATTAACAGCTCTATTCTGCTTCTAGCTGTTAGATATTAATGTTCCTTTGTAATTCAACTTCTGTCTAGCCATGCCCAGTTATTATGTCTGTTTGAGAAGAATGTTTATACCGGTTTCACTTCATATTGCCGAACTGCCGACATATCAAATTTCAGCATTTTGACAGTATAAAGCCGAAACCGTCAATATACCAACACCTCACATTCACAAAACCACAACATCGAACACACAGGGTACAGCACACAACACACAACCATAACACCCACACTACAAAGCAATGACATACAACACAACACCAAACAAATACACACCTGCACTACACAAGTGCAGGGGGGCAAGCCCCCCTGCACCCCCCCACACCCCCTACTTATATATACTAACTCAGAGATCACACAAACAGTAAAAAAAAAAAAAAAAACTACTTATATATACTAACTCAGAGATCGCACAAACAGTAAAAAAAAAAAAAATGTCACATACAGCCAACACACACACACACTTATGCCTCCACCTCTCTACCCTAACCCACTTATACAAGTTACAAAAACACTCACGTACCTTAAACTGCAAACACCAACACAGCTGAACACTTCCATAGGATAACGTAAATGCATAAGCACGAATTAGACATAGTCCTATTCGCGATTGTGCACTTTCTTTATTTGAGGTTTTAGCTTCATGGACACGAATTGCAGAAATTCGATATTTCAGCAGTTTATTGTATATGAAGTGAAACCATATACCTCATTCTTCTCTTGTCCTTCTATTAGTCTCCATTTTAAAAAAAAATTCCTCTGCTTTCATGTAGGCTATTGAAAATTTTTCTTCCCCTAATCACCATTCTTTTTCTTTGACCTTGTCCACCCCATCTCTTCCAGTGTTTATGTTCCAGTCTCTTATCCAGTAAATATTGTGGGAAGAAATAGTCAGGGAATTGTTATGGCTAGGCTTGTATAGGCCCTAAGGCTGATAGCCTAGTACTAACCTATGAATCATGCACATATTCTCTCTTGGAACTGCACTGTCTTATTAATAATCCCCTTAAACCTTCTATTGCCATACGGGGGTGGGAGTGATATGCTGTTATTGTACCTGAATGCTGTTTTCCATAGGAAATCACTTTTAGTGCAGTTCCTAACTGTGTACCACAAGTGATTATTTGTTTTCACAGATTTTGCTATGACTAAAAGGTATTTTTCTTGCTATCAACTAATGTGAACTATGAAGTACAGAGTTGCAACTGTTATTTTTTTTTTTTTACTTGTTTTCTGTACCACATGTTGCAAACACTGACTTGATGTAACACTTGTTTTACTTATGGCATTTTGTCAAGTTAATTTCAGGGTAAGATTATTGTGTTGGAAGTGGAAGTGGTTATCTGTGATTTTAACTCATATTCTGACTAGTGTAGCATCGTGTTGCAGCAGGCTTTTTCTGTATTATTATAATTACTTTTTACATTTCAGTTCCAACTCTAGATCTTTGAACATCTTCAGTGTGTGAGAATGTTGCAAATCTACCACAGTGATATTCCATGCTATTTAGACCTTACAAAGTGAGGGCAGCCTTTGCACATTTTAATGGAAGTGTGTCTTTAAGTATCTTGGCATTATCAATACCATTTCTTTGAACAGTAACTTGTTAAAGTATGTAGATCCCATAAGAGATGACTGCTATTTGAATTTTTGTTGGTAATTTTACAAGAATTTATATGGGCTACACATTTAGCACAACATGTATGCTCTTGCAAGGCTGTGTCTGTTGTGGTTGACTAGAACTCATTTCTTTGTGGAAATGAGGGTTGAACACATTAACTTTCTGCTTTTTAAGTGAAGTAGCATATGCATGTTTTTATAAATGACTATACCTTTCCAGTGTCTGTAGTCAATTTTATAGCACACATTTTTAGTCATGCAAGGTCATATTCCTGTAAGTTATTACATTGTCATATAGTGAAAAAACTATGATGTGACATCTAATAAAAGTTAAAAACAAGTAACATTTGCAGAACAGTAATCATTCAGGATATTAGTTTGTTTCAGTGATGCTGTTCTAGTACGTAGTACATAGGCTAAAGCTGTGCACAGTTTTTATATATTAGCCTATGTATAAAGTGCATTAGGGATAGTGCCATCTTGGTGGCAAAGTTTGGCTGCCTGATTTTGATTAATACCAAACAGTGGTGAATAAATGGACTCAGCTTGGCTGTGAAGTTAAAGTACTTTGAAACTGATCATTTTTAATTTTCTTAATTTATTGTTTGGTAACTGAATTAATCCCCTTAGTCTAATGACTTCATTTTTGGGAAGGCCAAGTTGGTATTTCTACTGTTAGGGGAAATTTTGCCATGACATCTGAGAGCTTTGCCTACTTTTTGATATGTACCGTTGGGTATTTTCCATCCACCTGAGCTACCAGCAACACATGCAGATGGGACTTTGGTTTAATGTCACATTTTAAGGATGAAGAATAACAAATTGTCACTACAATAAATATCAGGGATCCATAGATGTAGGTGTTAAACTGGATTACATTTAGTATTTGGTGAGAAATTATTTTTGATTTGATAAAACACTCCCTAATTCTGGTGAATTTCAAAGCATTGTTGATATGGTCTTGAAAAGAAGTCTCTCTTGTCTGTCTAGGTGCCTGGGTACTCTCCTGTTTTCAGTAGGCTATTACATTACTTGAGATAAGTAATGAGGTTCAGTGCCAGCGTTCTTGTACTATGTTGAGTAATAACTTTTGTTTTGTCCTCAGTTATACTACTGCCCTTTAATCCCAGGCTGTCGTATCAATGACCTGCTCAGTGAAATCCATTTGTCAATAGAATACTCTCATCAATTGTTTGGACTGGTTGAAAGCGCAGCCATAGGTAGTATGATCATTTACTCAAGAGTACACACATGCTAGACTTCGAGAGGGAATTGTGTTTTTCTCTTAGTTCTTAAAAGAACAGCATTTTGACAAGATGTTCCCTTTTCAATTGTGTCACACCATAGAGCATACTGTAAACCAACAAAACAAATGTAAAAAAATCTGACCCTGTGCACTGCTTTAACTTATATGTTTTATTTTTTTTTATTTTTAAAGAGTACAGGGCTGGTATTAGCACAATACAGTGCCATGAATGGCATTTTCTCTAGTGTCAGTGCAATCTCAGAGTTAATTGTATAACTTTTAGGAGAATGTAGAGTGAGCTTGTCTCCCATACAGAAAGTGACTGTCCGTAGTGCTTGAATGCATGGAGCTTGTGTAAACTGCACTGCTTGTCATAGTACACACTACTCTCACCATCCATTTCAGAGGACACAACAGACTGTGTGCCATTCCAGCTCTCCAGGAAATGTTGTTATTGTTAAGTTACATCATTCATTTTACATGTGCAGGCATCGTACATCTTATACTTGTTGGACTCATTAGCACAACACAAGGAAAACATCTTCTGGTTCAAGGTGATGTTTTGGAATCAATATCAGTTCAGTAAACTATTTGTTTCTATCGATTTCTAGGCATACCTGTCAACCTCTTAGAGCAAGAAATCTAGACAAAGCCATAAATAATGGGGGGACAAAGGACCAAAAATGGGGGCAATATTTAAATATTGCTCTTACAAATGTAGAAAGTTGATAGAGTAACATGTTTTGAATTGGCATGAATTTCCTGAAGAGTGGGAAGTCTGAAATTCAGATGTCTGCCAATATTTCCTGACTTTGAACCTCAATGATTTGCCAAAGATTAGCCAGAAAAACAAAATTTTATGCAGAACAGACCAAACATATCAGGCAAAAATCTGGACATTCTGGGAATCTGGAGAGTTGAGAGGTATGTTTCTTGGAGTTTATCACACACACACACACACACACACATACACACACACACACACACACACACACACACACACACACACACACACACACACACACAGAAAACAGCTGGTTTGATGTGAGCTTTTAAGGATGATGGTTTAAAGGCTTCTAGGCTTCTAATCGGTTTTGCCTGTTATCCATATTACTAGTTCTCAGAATTTACAGAGGTTAGATCAATAATTGTTTGTAATAATTTTGATTTGCATCTCCTATTAATCCTTAACCTTGTATGCATGCCTACCAACATTATTTGCCTTTTAGACTTGTTTAATAATTTTTTATATTTGCTTTGAAGCATCTGCATGGTGCATACCTTTCCATGTTAACCTCTAACCTTACTATCCAACTACTGCACTGTCCTCGCTGTGGTGGAGCTTCAAGTGGCAGGCTTATTTACTGGGCTTAGGACTATATTAATAAATATCTTAGCAGCTCGATCAGGTTCACCTAGTGTACTCGAGATGAACCAGTTGATGGGAGTTCATGTTCTGGTTTCTAGTTTCAGCAGAGATGTTTTACATCTCTTTGGCAACAGTTATGGGAGAAAGTCTGCCTACAGATTAGTGAGAGCTCGCTAGTAACAGCAAAGACGTTATGGAGTGTACCTGTATTTAAGAAGTGACTTGGTACTTTAATCAGAATCCAATTGTGTGTTTGCCATGCAGTGACCTTGTCAACTGTTATATTTATCTGAATGAACTAGTACTACCCCATTATAGACAGTAATCCAGGTCCAAATGCATTTGCTTGCTGTAAGTTTATTAACAGAAATGCTCTCATCTGGTAGCCAATTTCTCTGAAGTTTTTTAGTTGATAAATGTACTTTCATGTTACCAAGAGTACTAGAGCCACATATGAGTGGGTGAGACTAAAACAAAATGATTTTTAAATAACTTTATTTTTCCCCTTAATTATATGTGTTATATGTGTTGGGCTTGCCAGCAGGAATAAATATTTTAGTTCTGAAATCATAAGCTTACACATGGTCATTAAAAAGTACATAAAGTCTCTCAGTATGCATATAGCCATAAACACTAATTGGAGGAAACATTACATGGATTGTCGCCATGTATTTAACTGTAAATGTGTGCAATGGTGTACAACACTGTGTTTCATCAGTGTATGAGCTTGATTTGAACAGTTTTATATGAAACAAAAAACACTGTAGAAAAAATAAGATCCACAAATTTGCTGAAGCGAAGAGTTCTTGACATTGTAAAATTATTGAAAAGCAGGATGCCTTGGTGTCTCCTGTGCAGGCATGTTGTATTATTCAAAAGTACTGGACTACCCGACTAGTATTATTTTTCATCATTTGTGTCTTTTTTGGAGAAGAAATCCAGTTAGAATGTCATTTTACCCTTTATATTCCATGTCGAGAGCATGTTTATAACTCATTTTTAATTTTTTTTTATTTTGCTTCTCAGCCACAATTAGTAGCACTTGCCTTTTGTAGTTTCCTTTGTAATGGTACAGTTTGGTCACTGAGGCTTAATTCAAGATTTTATTCTTGAAATTTTACACTTTTAGCTCTTTTAGTCATCATCCTTAGCTGGAAACTTAATTGCATTAACATTTATTTGCACTGTTATGAAATGTTTTATTTATCATTGGTTTGGTCCTATTAACACCGGCTTGAAATAGACTTTTATCCATAGAAATGTTACTAGCAAATTCACTCTTGCTGATCATTTTAACTGACACAGGCATTCCTCTTCCTTTGTGAGTGGTTACTGTCTGTACAGGGAGACTTAAGTACATGATTTTTACTAGTTGGATGACCCAGAGGAATGCCGATAAGAGTAGGGCTTTTTTGGAAAGTTGGACCATAATGTACACAGTACAGGATTTTTTTCTTTAATTCTCTAAACACCCTAGGTAGTATGCAGTATAATATGAAGTAGAAATTGTTGCTTTCTTCAGTATGTTGTGAAAATGAAATTCACATACAGTCTTCTTTCTCCATCAAAATTATCTGCAACTTGTCTCCAGCCTTTGCTAGAGAGATCAGCTCAATGGCAAGAAATTTGCCCACCAGATAAGGAAGACCATTTGTCAGAATTTCATTTCCCATCTTCCTGTTCAGCCCTCTAGTAAAAAAGTTGTAAATGGGATACTGGACACCAGATCCATCGTTAGGTCATTTGGTATTTGGGGCTATCGTGAGACATGTGGCAACACTTTCACCCCGCAGCTGTTGACCAAGAGGGGGAAAAGCCTTCCAAAGTTGAAGATCAACAAGCAAGCAAGCTCTATGGATTCATTTCAGCAGTCCAGTTTCATTCACATGTATATTGCTTCCCCTCTGAATGTTTGGACTTGCAGCATCTCATTTGCCTCACCATACTTGCAATAGAGTTGTTCTCCTGTATTGCATGCAGTGAGATAACCTGCCTACCTCTCAACTTATTTTCTTAAAAATTTGGAACAAATCCAGAAGTGATTGGGTGAGGGTAAAAATCAAACTGAGGAACAATTTGTAAACCTCACTCTAATTTAAAAAGTTACTGGAGCAACAGATTTTGCATCAACCTGCATTTGCTGAATAAATAAGAAGAGTGAACCTTTAATGTCTGGCATTATAATCATCAGTGATTTACCAGAAAATCTAAAATGGTGTGATAAACAAGGCAAAATCAAGGATGTTTGAGAGCTATGCTCCCCTGTGCATTGCTGGTCAAGCTAACAAATGTTAAGACTATTGAAATCTACCATTGTCCTTATCATAAGAGTAAACATTTATCCAAGCTCTCTCATTTTTGTTTTAAATCTCTCTGTTCATTCATCTCTTTTTTTAACATTAAAATTTTGAGTTTTTATTCATGTTCTGCTGCTACTTCTTGCCTGTCTGGTTTGTTTCAAATGTCATATTTGCTTAAGTAGCTATCGGCTATCCTCACTGGAAAAGAGATCTCTACATTATTCAGAAGCATACTTCTGGTGCCGTGCTGCCTTTTTATAAAAGATCGTTTAATCTAATGCCACATTTTTTTTATTTTATAGATAGTTTCTGCTACATCACAGACCTTATTTCATTTATTGTGTGTATGTATTTAATCATGTCTTTTCTGTGCTTTGCTAATGGAGTTGGAGGACTTAGAAGAGGCAGCTATGGCTTTGGCATGCTCTATAGCTCAAATAGTGGTGTTCTGCCATCACTAACTTGTATTTAGCCAGGCTAGCAGTTAGCTCAGCTTGACGGAGGAAATCAGTGACAACATGAAGATTACAGAGAATTGCTTTCCTTGTCCTCCAAAAATACTACCAGATTGTCTAGGCAGCCTACTGCATATGTAGCATGGAGTATAAGAATTGTGTTCATTAGAAGGGTTACTACTGGTCCCTCTTTGTGCAATAGAGTCCTTAGTTGGAAAATTGCATCCTACAAAAAAACAAACAAAAAAAAAAAAAGAAAAATTGCAAGTTTACAGAGATTTTAGGACAAGAAATATTTCCTAAGTTTTCTTTAATAGTTTACAATTATTTTGTATAAGAACCACCTAAATGTTAAGTGAAACAGCACGAGCAAGTCAAACACTGAAAGAATAAGCTTTTATTTTGGCAAAACAATGAAGTTCTGCCCTTTGCATTGGCTTTGGGTATAATTTCTCCTGCAAAATTTCATGTTTCTTCAAAAAAGTCCCACTTTTGGCATTTGAAAAGGTAGCAACCCTATCCATTAGCCCCTGAATGTTGGATGTCCTCTGTGGAGATTAAAAGGCAGGACTTCTCATTGAAAGGGCCCCTTTGCAATGGAAAGTGCCTTTTCATCTTAACTTCTGAGGTTATTGATATTTGCCAATGTTCTTCACCCTCTCCACCTCCTTATTAATGCCTGCTAACCCTAAACTTGCTCCTGCACTGCCCTCTTCCTAACCCCAGACCTGCAATATACTGTAGAAAAACACCTTCCCATACACTATCACTTCATAAGACAGGTTGGACACTATATGTAGCAACACAATGTGTAATACTAAGTCTTTCCCTTTACTTAGCACTTTCTGTAACCTTAAACCATAAGTACTCACACAAACACTCCCATCATCATGATGCCCAAACTTTCAGTATATATGAAATTTACAGCACTAGTATTCAAAACCCACACTAGCATTATCTGCATTTTCTTGATCTTCTTCTTCTATCTTACAAATTCCATGAATGGAACACTTGACCAAATTTCAAAGGCATTCAGTCTGTCAACAAACTGAACACTTGACAGAGTAAATGTTGCATGCGTGTGGGTGCATGTATGTGCATGCATGTGTCTGTCTTGTGTGTCTATGTGTGTGCAAGTATATGAGGTAGCTGTTAAAGCTATGTCATGTGGTATTCTTACTTTTAATGACATGGCTTGGAATGTACATCTTTTGTAGGTTAAACCACATTCTCAGTGTCTCCGTGTTACATAACCACCCAGACATCACATGATATCAAAACGAAGGATGTTCCTGCAGAATTGGAAATATATACCTGCAGAAATGAAGAAGTATGGGTACTTTTGATAATGACTGTGTTTGTTAGTACATAAATAGCTTATAGTAGAAAATTGTTCAACTACAAAGCACTTTACATGAAAACTAGAAACTTTGGATCCAGAAATTTGATTCATCTTTCAGTACAAATGGATTAGCCAAGAAGCCTGAAGTATGCTGCATTTCCACAAATCATTAATGAAAAAGCCTCAAACATATTTATTTTTTTTTAATTCTCTTGAAGAGGTAAAAGACAAAATGTCAGTAGTAAGACATAAATTCAGGAACTATTGTCATCCTGCAATGACTGTTTCCTTTTTCATCCTTGTTCTTTACAAGGAGCAATGTCCTACATGCATTATAGATGCTTGTATTCCTGAGATGAATAATAGTGATAAAATCTGTACATTTGGTTAGCTGCTTGATTCCTCAGAAAGTGATAGAATAGATTGTGTGCCAGAAAATGGTGAAACAAAGGTTAGCATAAGCTTATAAGAGGAAGGACTTGCCTTCTCAAAAATTGTGGATGAGGAAATGGATGTGTGTAAGAAAAACATGGATCAAAAGAAGAAATAGAGTTTGGGTGTGTTGTAGAAGAAATGGGTATGAAAAAGAAACAAGATATTTCAGGATGTATTGTAATGAAAATGGGGTAAAATAAATACTCATTCAGTTAAAATTCAAGGTTTGTGTACCAGATTTGTCTCCAAGCATGACAGGAAGAGTTGATGCACATTTGATAAAATCTTGTAATGTTTATCATAGGCAGAGGCACTTTGCAAGCAGGTATAAATGTTAAGATGTGTTCTAGAACATTTGCGTGTTGTTGCACATAAAGATGAAAATGAGTTTAATGATGCTGAGGTTGTGAAAGATCTTGATACAGTGAAATGTGAAATTACTCGAAGCGTTGAGACAAGAATGCAGGATAGATTGGTGGAGAAAAATGTTGAGAATTAATATGAAGAACAGAATGTTGAACTTAAACTAGATACAGATGCAGAATGTATCATTTTATCTGAAATACTTTAATAAAGTCATTGAGGCTACAAAATGCCTGGTGGAGAACTGTGTACACATTGTGAACAAATTTACCTGGCTTAAACAACTACAAAATTACACTTCCCAGCTTTATCATCACTAATGACCATATCAAGAGGAAAGGTGATGGTATTGCTTTAATATTTCCCAACAACTACCACATTTCAAACCAATACTAAAATTCGGTTCAACAGAGCTTCTTATTACTTTCCTGAAATTAAACAGTTCTAATGAAATATTCATTACTGTTCTTTACATTCCTCCTGGTGACAATACAGCTACACAGGAGGAAATACTGCATTGGATATCGATAACAATTAAACAAGAAAAAAATAACTACTGGGTGTTTTGAATGTCAGTTGGGTGGACATATCTAACTCCCCTACGTCTAACATGAACTTATTTGGTTTGACACAACTAATTAATAGCTCTACAAATTATAGCAAGACATCAAATTCCCTATTAGACTGGACCCTAGTATAAGACTATAGGAAATACACCACCACCATGGGTTCAATGACTGACTGTCTCAGTGATCATCTCACAATCTGTATGATGAGACATCTCACACATCCACTTAAACAGCAAGTGTATAAAACAACATGCAACCTTTCCAGGGTTAACCCAGAAATGTTTATTACTAACCTAGCATCCATTTACTGGAACTTCTTAAAAGTCCTCCTCTTGAGTGATGCTGTAAATGAATTCAGTTCAACTTCCCTGAATATCCTAAACAGCCTTACAGTTCTTAGAAGAAACAGACTAAAAACAAATAATGCAATTTGGCTGTGCAAAAAGTACAAAATGCTAATGCAGGATAGAGAAAAAGCATGGAAAGAATGGCAGAAATATAAAACACCACAATATCTTGAAAACTTCATAATGATTTGCAAATATACTAAAAAGTAAATAAATGAAAAAAAAAGAAAAATATACTGTACTGTACTATACTACCGTATTTCCCCAAAAATAAGACCGGGTCTTATACTTTTTCCCCCGCCGAAATACGCATTGGGGCTTATTATCAGGGGATGCCTTATTTACCCCCCTGTACAACATTCTACATTTATTAATTTATTCATGTACAGAAATCAACATTTATTCATGTACACACATTGACATTTTATTTGGTACTTTTCCGTTATTGGGCAACAGTTCTAAGTAACACATTAACAGTTGTGTGAGAAATCTACATAAACAGTGCAAAAAAGATTTCAACTTCAGAATATCTACACCTTGGCTTTCACAGTGCAATATTTCATGCTTAACAGAAAGTGCAAAAAAAATCTCAATACATGTGTATTGGAGGAGGGGAATAAAACAGGTGAATAACTGTCACTTTTTGAGTGGTGATGCTTTCTTTACTCCTTACCCAAACTGTAAGAGAAGAATGATGGAAAGTCATAAAAATGAAGTCTGGGAACTAGTGGCCTTACTTTGTAATTACCCCTTGATAATGAAACGTTACCTTAATACAATAAAGTCAAAAAACTGACAAGAGCTTGCTGGCAGTTGAAAGCAGAAACAAACCATTCTGTTGCCCCGATAATGGAAAAGTTATTCAAATACAGTCATGTCATCTTCGTCTGGAACATTGCCATAAGTCTCCAACCCCTGAATTCTGGCTTGAATTTCTTGCAACTCCATTTCCAGTAGAACCATTGGCCCCAATCTGTCATGCCTAGCAGTAGAGCTCTCCTAAATGAGCACTGCTTGTCCATGTAGCCTGCTTGTAGTGCATTGGCAACACAGCTGTCAGTGATTTTATCCCATGAATTCTTCACCTAAGTCACGACCTCTTGCAGGCTAGGCTTCACAAAGTTTCCATGTTGATTTCTCTCCATTCTATTTTCATTGTAGTCATTGAGTTCCATGTGCAAATGATCCTTGAATGGCTTGATATTCATCATGTTTCACTGTTGCAGTCATTACTCTTGGGTTATCCTGCTGGCAGGCTACCCGCAGTCAGCCAGAATTCGAAAGTCTAGGTCTGGCGTCGGTTGCTGTCGCCTCTTCCCTGATGTCAGTGCGCCAGGGATATAAAAGATGCAGCTGACGCCATTTTCTTCAGTCTTTCTTGCTGCACGGTGCCCGAAGCAAAAGCAGTTCGCAAGTGCCGGTCAGCCGACTCCTGAGATTTTCAAATCCGAATTTCAGAACCGAAGTCTTCATTAAAGCTAAGTACCCTGTTGGGGAAACTTTTTTCTTGCTCCAGACTGATGTCAGAAAAAGTTAACAATTGTATTTCTTGTGGGAAGCAAATACCTCATAAGGATTTTCACTCTTACTGTATTCCTTGCCTAGGCCCAGATCACAATGTTGCTAGCTGTCGGTTTTGTGCTAGATTTAACCAACACACTATTAAGCGTCAGTTCGATTTCGCATTTCATTACTTTGGCTGAAGATTTAATTATATAATGCCGTCGGAACAGTCAACCAGAGTTTGCAAAAAACACAAGGACAAGGAAAAGGATAGGCATCCGAGGTCCAAAACCGATGACGAGATCTCCGTTAGGCCAGTCACTCGTTCACCGGTTCTCAGTGAGGCGCTTTCGCAGCCCCTGGCGCCCGCTACCTCAGAGCCACAGGCCACTTCTGACTCCCACGTGGAGCCTCTGGATACTCAAGGTATTGGACACTCTGAAATCATTCCCTCAGATGGGTCCAGAGCTGCTGAGCAGGCATCGGCTACTGAGGGTGCCTTCAGATCTACACAACTATATGTTAAGCCATCTTCAGCTTCAAAGACAAAGAATAAAGCAGCTCTAAAGACAAAGAAACAAGTACAGCATTGTCCTACTCAGACTTCCATGCCTAAAAAACAGATGCTTAAAATGTCCGAAGACCCAATTACTTTGATCAGGGGTTCCCATCCCCCTCCTGATAAGAGGCCTAGGCAAGAGACAGAATATGATTCTTCTGATCAGGTTTCTATTTCCTCTGATTCCTCTTCTGTACAGGATTATTCCATGCTTCCCTATGAGGACTCTGATGCTGTAGAATCCATTCCTTCAGCCTCTCCTCCTGAGGATTATTCTTTTGGGGAAACCCTGCATACCATGAGGGAGCATTGCCACTGGGAGAGCCAAGATTATTCTGAATCTAAGATAAGGCTCAGAGACTTTCTGCTACTTCCTCAGCACAGACCCCTTGCTATTCCACCTGTTCTAGACATTGTAGATGATGTATTTTCAGAGTCCGGCCTGTCCTCCTGACTCTTTACCCCCTGCACCTGTTAAGCCATACAGATACTACATGGTCACGGATTCTCATAAATTCCTATATAAAAACCCCGCTGCTGACCCAGAAACTATATCTCAGGGTCCCAAAGGGGTCAAAGCTTCCACTGCAAAAAACCCTGTCCCCTCTGATAGGGATTCTAGGGCTCTGGACAGATGGGGCAAAAAAGTTTACACTTCTGCTACCTTGGCTGTAAGGGCTTTAAATTGTCAGCTTCATATGCTTAAATATCAGCAATATTTAATGTCACTGCTTAAACATAAATTGCTGACAAATAATGAATGCTCAGAGAACAAGGAAATGCAGGATTTATTGCATGCAGCCGAACAAATGGGGAAGCATACTTTGCAATGTGGTTATGATTCACTGGAGGCCTCTTGCAGGGCCACTGTTGCAGGCTCTGTTATTAGAAGGCATGCTTGGTTAAAGGAACAGAATCTGCCTGATCATGTTAAAGCAAAATTATTAGATGCCCCATTACAGCATGATACTTTGTTTGGTACTAAAGCAGAAGAGGTGTTGAAAAAAATGGAGGATAAAGCAAAATCCATGCAGACAGTTAAGGATTTCTTACAGGTACAGCCACCCAGATTTAGCAGGAACTGGCCTTCAAAAAATTGGTCCTTTCCAGTGTCAGACAGACCACAAAGAGGCAGACAGATCCAAGCACTTTTCTTTTGGCAGCCCCCTTAGGGGGTAAACTAGCACTTTTTTCATCAAATTGGCAAATGATTACCCATGACAAATGGGTCTTGAACATAGTGTCCCAAGGCTACAGGTTCCATTTTCACACCCTACCAAGGTCAAAAGGTATGCCAGACCTGCCACACAATCAAAGGGCAGAGGCACAAAAGCAAATTACAGCCCTCATGGAATCAAAACTAGTGCCCTCTCAAGAGATAATATTTCTGGGTGCAAGCTTAAATCCAACTGCCCAGATGGCTTATCTCACGCCAGACAGACAAAAACAACTGACTTCTTACTTCAAAAAATTGGCAAAAAAGACCCACTTATCTGCAAGGAAAATCCTGCAGGCCTTGGGTTTCATGGCATCCTGCATTCTACTAATTCCATATGCCAGACTGCATATGGGGAAACTACAATGGTATCTAAAAAGTGATTGTACTCAGCGTTGCCACAGCCTGGAGACAGTAATTATACTCATTCTCTGCCTGCAACAGGAGTTTTGATGGTGGGCAGAGGCCTGTCACCACAACAAGGGTCTGCCATTCAGTTTACCCACAGCCAGACAGACACTAACAACGGATGCATCAGATTATGCCTGGGGGGCCCATATGGCAGGAAAATGTATTCAGGGCACATGGCCTGCAAGCCAGGTGCATCTTCACATCAATCAAAAAGAGATGCTAGCTGTTCAAAATGCCCTGACAGCTTTCAGGGATCTACTTCATCCAGGACAGCTACTGATAAAAACAGACAATACTACGGTCATGTGGTACATAAACAAGCAGGGAGGTACACATTCCTACCCCTCTGCAGACAAGCAATGACCTTATGGGACACAGCATTGACTTATCAAGTTCACCTGCAAGCACAATTTCTGTCAGGAAAAACAAATACTCTGGCAGATGAACTAAGCAGAAACCTCATGGATCCCCATGAGTGGAAACTGGATCCACAAGTCTTCAACATGATAACAAGGAAATGGGGATGCCCAGACATAGATTTATTTGCCTCCCCTCACAACTGCCAATTGCAGAGATTTTGCACAAGGATTTATCACAAGCAAGCATGGAGAGTGGACACCCTATCCTTCAGCTGGAAAAATCTAACAGTATATGCCTTTCCTCCACTGCCTCTCCTTCCCAGGGTACTCCTAAAGGTCAGACAAGAGAAGCCAAAAATGATACTGATTGCACCAGAATGGCCACGCCAGCACTGGTACCCAGTCCTAAAGAGCTTGTCTCAAGGTCCAGCATAGATATTGCCTCAAACTCTGACCCAACAAAACAATCGGATCCTGCACAGCCAACTCAGGACCTTAAATCTGGCAGCATGGCAGATAATGTAGCCATTCAGAACACTCCTCTTTCAAAAGCTGTTATGGATGTTTTTTTGGAGGCCAGAAGGCCCAGTACCAGAAAATCTTATGCAGAAAAATGGAAGAGATTCTGTGCTTGGAACCAGGAACAAGGCATTGACACGTGTGTACCAAATATCCCTCAGATTTTACAATACCTAACTGAGATGCTGAACAAAGGCCTTTCTTTTTCATCAATTAAGATTCATGCCTCTGCCATTTCAGCCCATTACAATACGGAACCACCTATCTTTTCTCATCCTTTAATAAGGCAGTACCTCAGAGGGGCCAAAAACATCAGGCCTCTAAGGAGAGCACCAATTCCGGAATGGGACCTCAATTATGTCTTGGAAAAACTCACACTGCCTCCTTTTGAGCCAGCCTCAACAGCGGATATCAAATTCTTATCCTGGAAAACAGCTCTGCTCCTAGCAATAACCTCTGCAAGACGAGTCTCGGGAGTTACAAGCACTCATGGCTGTGGAACCTTTTATCATTTCTCATCCAGACAGGGTTTCTCTGAGGACAAACCCAACATTTATGCCTAAGGTGGTGTCCAGTGTGGCCTTCAACCAAACCATTCACTTGCCTACCTTTTATCCAAACCCACAGAACAAGGGTGAGAAAATTCTGCATTCTTTGGACATACACAGGCAGTTATGCTTCTACTTGGACAGAACTAAAGCTTTCAGAAAGACTGAGCAACTTTTAGTGTCATATGCTGCAGGATCACAAGGAAAGGCTATCTCAAAACAGACTATTTCTAAATGGATAGGCCATTGCATCCATTTCTGCTATTTTCAACATGGCAAATCAGTGCCTAAGGGCATTAGGCCTCATTCTACCAGAGCAGCAGCCACTTCAGCAGACTTCCTCAGAGGAGTACCAACCAAAGACATCTTAGAGGCTGCAACTTGGAGTTCAGTGCACACTTTCACAAAGCACTACCACTTGCCTTTTTACTCTAAATCCAGAGCAGGCTTTGCCACTGCAGTTCTGCAGGGCCTCATAGCCTCTCCTAATCCTATTTAGCCCAGCCACCCATCCTCAGCTATGTGATTCAACCCAAGAGTATATACTGAAACAGTGAAACATGATGAACATAGTACAGTTGTGTACCTACCGTAAATGTAGATGTTCGAGTGTATTCACTGTTGCAGTCCAGGTTACCCACCCACCATCCCCCTTTTCTTTGCTGGGACTTATCTGTACTTCTCTATCCTATACAACCTATGTGGTGTATTTGCTTGTAGATGAAGAAAATGTTATTTCTGTGCATGCATACTTATTGGCATATTTTTCAGCCTACCAATTTGGGGGCACCTGACATCTGGGGCAAGAAAAACTGACGAAAATGGCGTCGGCTGCATCTTTTATACCCCTGGCACACTGACGTCAGGGAAGAAGCGACAGCAACCGACACCGGACCTAGACTTTGGAATTTTGGCCAACTGCGGGTAGCCTGCTAGCAGGATAACTCAAGAGTAATAACTGCAACAGTAAATACACTCGAATATCTACATTTATGGTAGGTACACAACTGTACTTTTGTTGCAATATCAAGAGTCTGGAGATAGGCAGTCATTCCTGTGGGAATCATTATTTGATCTAGTCTTCTCTGTGCAAGGAAGTTCTTCATGTCTTTAACGTGGTGAGTGCTGGCTGAATTCCAGACTAGCAGACCTCTTTCACCACCTTGCAAAACAAGTGGCAGTATTACATCGACCCACTTCCTTATGACTGCTTGTGTGCACCAGACTTTTTCGGTTTCAAGAATGTAAATGCCTGAAACACATTCAGTCTTATCTTTCTTGCCCTTACTAATGATTAGAGGTGGGGTTTTCTTTCCATCTAGACGAATTGCCAAAGTACAGGTAACATGTGCACTTTTGGGAATGTAGATTGACCGGACAACCCTCTGATCAATTGTTGTTTGAGATCCTTGGCCCATAAACACTGCAGTTTCATCCATAGCAATCATGTTGGAGAGTTGGTATTTTGAAAAGTCAATGCCATCAACAAAGGACTTGAATGCAAGTGCACGTTTAATAACTTCAATATCTTCCAGCTTGAACAGTGTTGTTGATCTTCTTAGAGACAGTTCATATCGCTGAAGGAAGCCATCCAACCAATGTTGTGATGCGTTGAATTCTTCTGGGGATATTTCTAACTGTGGTGCCATCGCAAGGGCAAATGCTTAAATATCAGCCCTGCGCACATCCAAAGCCTTTGCTCTCCTGTTATTAATCCATTCACAGATGATGTCTTCCAACTCAGGAAATAATGGATGCCGACCTGATCCACACTTGCACTTCTTAGCATTTCCCTCGTCTGCCTGTTGACTGTGGTTCTCATACTCTGCTCACCATTTTTGGACCATTCTGAGATCCAACTTCTTCACTTTGCAGAAAGACATCAGATTCTTTCCCCAGGAGTCCTCCATGACTCCTTTCTTGTACTCAACGGCATAGCTCTGTTTTTTTTGCACTCATCTTGTCTGTGGGGGGGGGTAATTGAAGACTTATGAGAGAAGAGTGGCAACAACAATGGTGACAGTTAAGAAGACACAACCACACTCACTCATTATTAAGCGCATACGTTTTATGTGCATTGTCTGTATTTTGACCAAAGTACACTTGCCAGTGTTTATGGGCCAAGGATCTCAAACATCAAGTGTAAGTGAGGATTAGGGTTACAGTAAGACTCGTGGAGGACTCCCAGGGAAACAATCTTATGACTTTCTACAAAGAGAAGAAGTTGGGTGCCTGAATAGTCTGAAAATGGTGAGCAGAGTACGATAACCTCAGTCAACAGGTGTTAATAATATTATTATTTTATAATTCAAGACATCTGTTGTACGTTCTTGATTATCTTAACTGGGGCTTACTTTTGGAGTAGGGCTTATATCATGACCACCCTGGAAAACCATGCTAGGCCTTATTCTCTGGTTATGTCTTATTTAGGGAGAAATATGGTAGTAAACACAACCCTAAATTTCTGGACAGCCATTAAAGAAATCTTGCATCCCAACCAAAAATGTAACCTTAACCCCTCTCCCAATAACTCTCATCAGTCGAAACCAGAATTCAATTCAACTTTTATTTCATAGATAGTATAGCATCTATAACCAAGGATTTCCCCAACATCTAATCCTAATGCTACGGAAAAGCCATGTCACCACATCCACATTCACCTTCAGACCTGTGCCTACATCCTATATAAAGCAAATTCAGACCATGCCTACTTCAGCTAATAACATTCCAAGCAAATATCTCAAAATAGCTGGAAAAAACAGCAACAAAACGACTAATGCTCCACAAAAGAAATAAATCCACAAACCTGCAAGCAAATAATGCAAACTTTTTATTCCATAAAGTGCTTTTCCTCTGGCTGGATAGCTAGACGTCTTCAGATGCAATTAAATGTTCAAAACACAGTATATAGCATAAACATCAGTCAGCTGATCCGCCCTACTAATTAAAACAGCTCATCAACACCAACCAATGCATATACATACCCTCACAGCCTAAACCAAAATGTCTAAAACACACATAAATTATAACTACTTCTAGTTAAGTTAATTAAAACCTACTAACATATTTATTAATTTAAATCCTAATTTATAATATAGTTATAAATATTATAAAAACATTCTAAAAACTTATAAAATACTTAATATACTATACGAAAAGTATAAAAGTCAGAAGCAATATCTATAAATGAGTTTCTGACTTTAATTATGTACATACTCAAAAACCATGCAAATTAAACAAACTACAGCAGTTAAACTAATAATGCAAAACTCATACATCACTCCTACTGGGACAACTCTACTTAATAAAAAAAATAATATAATATGCATAACATGTAAAATTCATAAAATGTTTGCTATATAAAAGAATACACATTTCTGCCCTAAAATTTTTTTTTAGAAAAACTACTTTAAAAACATATAGCTATAATTATCTTAAAAGACTTTTAAGTTTTAAAATACATTTGATAGAATGCATCTCATTAAGACCTGGATAGTGGCATGCAAACATACGTAGTTGCCAAAACAATTCCATTTTTTCAAGTAACAATAGTACTGGGCCACCTCTAGTATCCGAGGTTACACATTCTATAGCTCTAAACATAAAACCATGATTAGGAAAAGAGTGACTGTGTCTAGCTAAGGCATTGTCTAGTTTGTTGTTTCTAATGCTGTACAAATGTTCATATACTCTGTCCCTCAACCTTCTGTCAGTCTTTCCGATATAGAAGGCAGGGCAGCTGTAACACTTAGCAACATAGACCACTCCTTTTGTATTGCAATCAAGCCTATGTTTAGTAGTATATCTAACCCCTCTAATAGCGAAGTTTGTCCTACCTCTATGTGTCTACAATATGGGCACATATGACATTTATACATGCCCCCATGTTTTGTACTAAAATTAATAGGTTTATGAATTTCTAATACATTCTTCAAATTCCTACCTTTCTTAAAGACTACCTTAGGAAACTCATGTAGTTCTTTAACAGTAGGTAGGTCTGTTTTTCATAAAACATGTTATAGGAATTCTCTACTATTTAGGACCAGTATGCACCCTGGATATATCTTTCGAAATTTGATTTGAGGCCAAGGTGTTAGAGCATCCAGGCTAAACCCCTTAGAGGACTGTTTTTTAGATGAACGTAATAGTCTAGAAAATAGACTGTTATCTAGAGGGTACCGAGAGAATAAGATTTCTGAGTCATTGCATGACATCAGCTCTTTACGTCAGGGTATTGCTGCACCATATTTTGGTCCTTCAAGTGTTGAGAATATTCATCATAAATGTGGAAATAGTGGGTTACTTAAAGTCCCCCTTTTTTACACCTCTGATAATAGGGAATTGGTAGCAATTTTTAGTAGGAACTGGTCTATCCTACAAGTAGATGCTGATATTAAAGAAATAGTCAGTGAATGACCTAAGTTCTTGTATAAAAACAGAAAGAACTTAAAGAGGTTACTTTGCTATCAAAATTATAATAGTGACTGTTGTAGTGGAGGTATCACTCGTCCTTGTGGATGGTGTAACTTTTGCCAATATATTAATACATCGGACAAGTTTTACCATCCAGATTCACATAGGGAATACTCCTTCCATGCTGATGCTACATGTCAAACCCTTGATATTGCATATTTGGCAGAATGCCAAACATGTCATTGTTTTTATGTTGGTAAAACGAATAGACCATTCAAGGACAGGATTAGAGAACATGTATACAATATTAGGAGACGATCTGAGAATAATGCATTGGCCAAACATGTCATTCGACATGATGATAGCCATTATTTTCTCTTTAGGGTCCTTGAGGTCATAACACCTAGCGTTAGGGAAGGAGATATTAGCAACCACACCGAGTTTAGAGAGACTAATTGGATTATTATCCTTAGAGCTGACAGGGGTAGTGGATTTAATGAGAGAGCTTCTATAAAACCCCTGCTAAAGAAACGGAAAATTCAAAGATGAAATATTTCCATTATTTATGTGTATGTTTCATTCTGTTTATACGTTTTTAATGTAGGATGTTATATATCCTTTTATTTTTATACTTTTATATATGCAAATATATTTTATGTACTTTTTCATATAGTTCTATATGTATACTTGTTGGATTATTATGAATGTTACTTTAAGAGCTCATTCCATTAATTTCAGGCTTTATCCTGTGATCGGACAACCAGGATTTGAATTCTTATAAAAGGATTTCCTTTTAATGTTGTATTATAAGGTCTGAAGAAGCTTATTAACGAAAGCGCTTACCGTGTTTATGTTGAGTAATAAAAGGTTTTATGCTTTTATATTCACTGAAACTTCCTGGTTGCTTCGTTGTGATATTTGCTACATTATTTGAAATTTAATATAAGCCCTTCAATGGTATGATTCAGTATTATTGAAGTGCATAAGGTATAGTCAATATTGATATGTGTTCTTCAATGCCATCAACCAAACAAGATATACAAAATGTAAACAAATATTTCTGTGAACATGGATCCAAAATACAATTAACAATAATCAATGCTGAGATATTGGTTGCAGTATTTCCCTACTTGTGTTTTAATTAGAAAAGTTGTGAGTCACCATAATAGCCTAAAATCAAAAGATATATGCCCTTGTTAATTATTACTTAAGTAGCTAATTGAGCATCATCAGAATGCTACCTCTCAGATGTAGTTAAGTATTTAATTTGTGGAGAAAAGGCTACACACACACACACACACACACACACACACACACACACACATATATATATATATATATATATATATATATATATATACTTATCTCCAACTATTTGAGTATATAAATTAGTGAATAAATGAATAAACAAATGCTGCAATATCAGAACTCAGAGAAAAGTATTCATTAACTGTTTGGAAAAAAATGTAGGGAAGTGGTAATGCACAATTTTAGAGCCATCTCTTACATGTACTTTTAAAACACACTCCAACCTAATACTATTTACTCTTTTAAGTAAGAATTTTTTTTATTATTTTGACACAGCAAAGCTGGTTTTGTTAAACTATTCTAAGTTAATGACTTCATTATAAATATTAAATATTCTGCGTGTTATTATTATATTTGTATTTTGTCTTGTAAACTTGTTTTCTGCAAAATCCAATTTAAATCATTTGATACTCTGTACAGATAGATTGAGTTAAACTGTAATAAATTAAGTTTAAATACTTTAATCTTCAATTGTATGGTGCATTATAAAACCTGCTTGTGAACATTTTGGAACACAATTCATACTTGGCCATTGGAAGAGATCCAAACCAGTCAGGAGGGAACAATGCTTGTCTTATGTTAACAGAACAGTATGGTCAGACACTACAGGAGCAGAATACTAAAGCCTCATATTGTGCCTTCTAAGAATTTCATACTATAACCAAAGACAAAAAATGTATATTTTAAAATTAGGACTCAACTATTATAACCCACTAGAATATGCATTACATATAAGAATGCACTGAATAAAGCCATACAACAAACAACATTCTGCTAAATGTCCATAGCGATTAGAGTCGTCTAATAAGCATGAGTCATTTTAAACTACAAAAGATAATGAATTAACCAATACTCTTCCAGTCTGTTCTTTGGGAGTAAGCCCAGAGGAGAGACTCTATAACTTGCAAAAGGCAGAGAAACCACATGACCCATCGTTCAACCTTCCTGTACCTCTTTGTCCAATATTGCTTCAGCAATCACCTACTTGCTTCTAACTAATTACAGATCAATACATGCACATTCATAATCCCCTACCAGGGACTGAAAAGTAAACATCTTAGATAAACCTGGTAGCGTGTCCACTGCTACCTTCCTATCAAGGTAATATTACAAGCATACCCATAACAAATTTATCTTAATAGGAGAGTGTGTCAGCTGGCTTACCGGCCACTCACACAAAAGAGAAATGGGGTACTTGACCCTCCAAAGGTACCCTTGTCCCTCCAACCTGCATCACCTTTATATTTCTCCTATATCATGGGTGAGCCCTTACTAGCCTGACTACCTAATTTATGTCAACAGCTGACTTCATTGTATGAACCACCATAAAGTGAACAAATATTTGCAAACCTATATAATTGCAAAGAACATCTGCCTTTATGAAAGACCAAGCAAGCCTTAGCTCTCACCAGACATTCTTCCCACACTACATTAGGCACATACACCCACACCCACTGACCATACCAAAGCCATGCATTAACCTCTCTCAGTCTCTGACTTTCCTTTACTTTAAGAAGAAAGACAACAAAGGACGTGCTTAACTGAGGTCTTTGTTAATGATTACTGATATCAAGTAGACAAAGACCAATACCATAAATGTGCTGTAAACCTAACCAGATGCTTCTTCCCTATGGCAGTTAAAGATACTTTTAATTTTTTTGAACCCAGAGCTTTGGCTTCTACAATGCTCTGTTCTCCATCTGCAACTATCCATTCAGGACCATCCACTTAAACCCCCAGCCATACCTTATACTCACTGACAAAGAGAGATATATGGTGTGTTAAACCCACCTTGCCCTCCTCCCCCCAACCAATACTAGAACTAGGGGCCTAAATCTTAACCAAGGGATAAATGAAACATAGAGTAAGAACTTGTTTATAGCCTACTGCCTCCCAAACCTCTGGAATAAACTTTATCTGTATGTTAGGCAATGTGATGCCTTATATTCCTTTAGACACAAATGTACTCCAGGACTGACTGATATGGCCCACCTGGAGAAAGGACATGTAGCCTGAAGAAGGGTACTGTGAGCTGGGAATTGTCATGGGGCTCCACAGCCTCAGACCATCGATGAATATATGAATCCAGTTGTGTGTTGCTGAGTTAATGGCCCAGCATGGTGTATCTGTTACTTTTAACTCTTTTCTTCTGTTTCTCAGCTGCACCCCATCTATGATAACCCTCAGACAGGTGTTTGAGTAAGAAATATTCCCACCTAAGTGACTTTTCATTTTGAATATGATTTCTAAATCACTTATCTTACAGCAGTCAATCTTGCCCCCGATACACCTTCAAAAAGCAATTTATTGTCCTACCTCTTACTGTGGCCAAATGCTCATCTTGGAAAGCAAACCATGAGAATCCTACAAACACTGGCAAAACTAAGCAGTTTACCAATATTATAATATTTACATCTTCCCGTGTCAGAATTTAGACTCCAGACAATAATAACTTGTGTAATAATCCAACAAGGCCTGTAATAAGAAAACTGCCACTCCTCTGTCTTCCCACATAATGAATGAAGCAAATAGAGCTGTAACGGCACACTGCATGTTTTACCCAAACTGGTATGAAATAGACTTGCCTGGACAGTGAATCCAGTTTTACTCACCTGGGACCCAGTCCTCATCTTGATGTCTTGGAATGGCCCCTTCTAAAACCTGTTAAAAACCTAACCCCTCTCTTGTCACTTAGCCTTTGAAAAACAAATTCTGCACAGCACTAAAAGATACAGTCATGAAACTTCTATTGTGATTACTTGAAAATAACATATCTTAGGAAGATCTCCAAAAAAAAAAAAAAAATTAATCCTTTAACAGATATAAGCATTGTAAAAGACATTCAGTTGGTATATGTTCCAAGGTCATATTATGTAACAAACAGCTGTAATGTCCATTCATTGTAACAGCAAATTTATCATGCCAATATTTTTACTCTGCTAAAACAGTTTGGCACTGCTCTGGCTTGTACTCATTGTAGCTCTATGTTGTTGTTGTTGTTTGCCTTTCGGCTTTTCCCGGTTAGGGGTCGCCACAGCGGAACTCCGGTCCGCTAATGATTGGCAGTAGATTTTCACGAATGCCAAGGTGCCAGCTCGATGTTCAACCTTCAACGAATACATGCCCATTTATGCATGTCTTTACAATGCCCACCCAACCGCGGGGAGGACATGCAGACTCCACACAGAAGGCACTCCGTGCACTCCAGCCAAGAATCGAATGGGAGAACCTGCTGCTGTGAGGCAACAATGCTACCATTGCACCACCGCGGATTGGCTATAATCCTACTAAATGAATTTAAAAAACAGCAGAATAGCAACATGGTATTACATTGCACAGTTTAAAATGAAATAATTTGGTCATATTTGATCCAAACTGCCATTTTTTTTTTTTTTTATTATTATCACACATAGCCTGCAATCCATCCAGTTCAATAATAAAGACCTCCTACATGAAATAAGGAGCCCACAAACTGGTTATGCAATATCCCACTATGAAATTTCAACTTACAAGATAGCAGGAAAACACAATGCTGACTACAGATGCCCAAAATTCCAAAAGGGTAAAATCTCTTCATCTCTCATATGTGTGTGCTGGGGGGGGGGGTTAAGCCTCCCACATCCCCAACATTATATACACCAACTCCACATTAGAAAATTCTCCAAAAACAAAGGAATCATTGTCAGTCTACACTTAAAAACTTTACCCTTGATGATTTCCTATGTATAATTAATTTTACAGATGAAAGTTTCTCATGCATTGCTTCCTCGCACAAATCAGTCATCTCTCACTTTTTTCTTAATCATAAAAGAAGTGTTCCCCATCACATCTAAGATTAAATTTGAAAATGTAGCACTAAAATTACATTTAACTGAATTACCAAAATGAAAACTCTAAAAGAACAGATTACAATTTACAGTTCAGGTTTTAAAATGTCACGTACATGTTCGGTTTCTCAAAACGATATAGTTTAACATGTTAAAAAAAGGGTTCCAAACTTATAGTTAGTCAAATGCAAAATGTTTAATGTTAACTTCTTGTTTACGCTGATCAATGACATATAAAGAACAACTCCTGAATGTTTAGACTAGATTGATGTTTTGTGATTGTTAAGCAAGTAATGTTTCATCTTGAGCACTGCTGTTGAAACTGTTTTAATTACCTATAAACAACTGTACCAATAACTGTAGTTAACTTTAGACTGGTATTGATTTTCCCCAATTTTGCAAATAACTTTAAGTAATACAAAACATTTTTGAAGTGGTATAGTACAACTAGCCTCTATTACCTTTGGAAAAAGGCTCCACATTTCTTTGTTTTATGCTAATTTACAACTTGAGAATGATGATTACTTTAGGTGACTACTTAGAAAGGTCTGCTATACATATATCCTTGGTTCATGCCTCTTTAATATTCTCCCCAGCACTTTCCACACATTTACACAATGGGCCTCCCTATTTCAGTATACAAAAGAATCCACACTCTTTCACATCTGACAACATGGCACACCTCCAAAGATTTACTCAGGAAGCTTTAACAGCTACTGGAACATGATATTTTAACTAACTTATGCTCAACTCTGAAAAAAATGCTACTTTTTTCCCCAAATCACTTTCTCATGAAAAAACTAAATTTAAAGTCCTCTGTCTTGATAGAACAACCACTGAAGTCACTTCTCATAGCAAACTATTAGGGATGATAGTGAATGATAATCTTAAATTCAGCATCCATATACACAATTGTATAAGAAAAACTCATCAAAAACTAGGGATGCTTTACAGAGCCAAAAACCTTCTCACCAATGCAACTCAAATTGTACTTATCTCTATCCCACACTTCTTTAGGGAGATCCCATCCTTGTTAACCTGTTGGCATAACAAAAATCAAAATGTGAACAATGCTATAACTAAGTTTTTAAATTTGCAGCAAATAACCCTTTTAGAATGCTCCACCCTGTAGCACTAAAAAGCATGAATTGGTTAGAACTACCCTATCAACTAACATATACAGAGCTTCTTGCCAACTATAAAATTATCCAGCATCCATCTGCTTGCTCAGTACTAAATAACATTCAACACAACTTTGTTACAAGTAGCCATTATGATCCAATGATGAAAAATTCCTGTCTGTCTATAAACATCTCAAATCTGCTGGACATTGTCACTACTCATACCATGTTGCAAAGGCCTGAAACTCCTTACCTGTATCCATCAGGCCAGTACGTTCCATCTCATCCTTCAAAACCATTCTGAAAACCCTCATAGCCAAAAGCTGGCTCTGTTCTCACTTAACACCAGGATAACCTATATTCCCAAGTCCATACCTTACACCTACTCACTCTCCTTTCTCCACTCACTGTCTTATTTCTGTCAGTTCTCTTCCCTGGCTTTCTGTCTCCATACACCATAAGCCTTCTTTTCTCTCACTTCCTATTGTAATTCCTGTTTGTATTATACTAATTTACCATTAACTACTCTGTAGACTAGCTAAAATATTTCTAAATATTAAATTGTTGTCATGTAACTTGTATCAGACCATGGCAGGGCTAGCCACCCAGTGGTGTAAACCTGGCTCTAGATGATTGTCACTGTTGAATTGACACCCCAACCCCATGTATTAAAAGGAAAAAGGGGTTGTAGATGGATGGATATAACCTCTATCTATTCTTGACAAATGCTTTCATATTATGTCGAAGTCGATATAATTATTTAAACTGTAGATTTTTTATTATATTTAAAGATTATAAAATTATTAATATTAAAGCATTTTGTAATACTTGGGGGCTTTTCTCCCTGGGCCTCCGCTGAAGATGGTGTCTAATCCAGTCAGACTTTTCCAGTAATCAAATGTAATAAATAAAATGAACTGTTGGCACACTGATACCCAAATTAGGAAACTCAAAAGGGGGTGGTAGCAGCGTGTGATATAACAAAGGTGTTTGATTACATACATCATATTAAATAATTTGAAATTGTGGAAGCTTATGGGACCGGAACGAAAGTAAGAAATGTTATGAAAATAGTACATGGAAATATTTTGATAAATCTGTTGGTTAATACATAGCTAGGAATTGAAAATAAAAGTAAGAAGGTGTAAAACAGGTTTGCCCCAAGAGCAGGGTAATCTTTAGTTATGAATGAAGTTATTAGTGAAATAAAAAAGGAAAATGAAGAAATCATCAAGGTGGGAAATTAAAGAATATGTAAACTTATTATTATATAAAGATGACCTCATTACTGTGAAAAAATGGATAAATGAAGCAATATATGATGTAGAAGGAGAATTAAAATAAAGGTAGGTTTAAGACAAAATGAAAATGTTGGGAATTAGGAGCAACTGTAAAGGTAGAGAAATGTATTTTTCAGTGAAAGAATTAACATTTTTATAATTAAAATTTGGAAAACCAGTTGTTATAATGTAGCAGTTGAAAGAAGTAGTGCATAAAATAAGGACTCATTTCTGTTATAGTAATAAACGTACTTTTGATAAATTAATAGAAGGGAAACTAACATATTTAAGAGGATGCCCTATGTTAGCTACATTAGTGGAAGAAGAAGAATTGGAACTGATATTTTAAATATTTGGGGGTTATAGATTAAACTCAAGTTAAAAGCTGAACTGCATATAATGAAAAGAAAAAAAAGATTTTTAAGGTTGTGTATTTGACATTTCTACTGGTTATTAAAAAAAATAAAGTATGATGAAAGGGATATAATGTGTAAACTTTTGATAGCAAAATATATGGCTGTATAGCTAGAGAAAAAAAAGGTGCCCTGCGATAGTGGGAAGATGTAGAAAATAAGGATGTGAGAGATTACAAATGAAAGAAGGGAATGGCATGGAAATATAATTGATTATTACTGTACATTTACTTGAATATAATACACTGGAAACAAAATAATAGCTGTATATAAAAGGCAAAATAGATACCAGGTGGTATGGAAAAGTATAGAAGTTTGCAAGTAAAAGGGCAAATGAAATGTAAAATACAATAAGAAGGAATGTACAATAAATGTAAAAAAAAATGGGGTTAAGCTACAATGTTTAATATGTATGTTTGTTTGAATGAATTGAATATGAACATTGTATTATTTAGAAATTCTGAACATTGTAATCATAGGGTAATAGGATAAAACTGATAGGATAATGTTTAAAAGTGTGTTGTAGTTATAGAGCAGAAGATGTGAATTACTGTTGTATAGCAAAATGAAGAATGTTGAATGTGCGACACAAAAATAAAAATGTGATTGTGGTAAAAAGGGAGTGCAAATTAAAATACTGTGTGATAATACAGCATGGTGTTTAAACTATTAGGATAAAATACCTGAGATCATAAACTACTCCTCATTTTTAACACTGGAACACCAGAGAAAACCAGCCAAGAAATGAACGTAAAAACCTTTAGTTAACGCTTTCGTCGAAATACTTCTTCAGAATGCATCTGTACAAACTTTTCCAAGTTTAAATACAAGTAAAACATGCCCCTCCCATACTTAATTAACAATTAGACTAATTACAGAGCAATAATCTACTTCACTGTGCTTACTAACTAAAAGTAATATAACACAACTGAAACAATACTTAAAATATTAAGCATACTGTGTGTGCTCTCATATAAATTAATACATTTAATACAATAATAAAACATACTTATTATTTGATACAATAAAATAAATTAAAAATGTGTAAACTCCAATACTTTACTACATATAACGCCAAATGTTAATTACCTTCTGTTAAAAAACATTTAATGTTGATAAATTCATTTAAACCAGGGACCCTATCTGCATTTAATCTAAGCTGCCACAATGATTCTTTTCTTTCAACTTTGTTTTTAATATTACCACCTCTGAGGTCTTTATCAACTTGTTCTAAGACACTAAACATAATTTTTTTATATGAACTGTAGGTGATTGAGTGCTTGAATAAAGCGTTCTTGTCATCTCCAGTTCTAATAGCGTAATAGTGTTCCCTTATTCTTGTGCAAAGGTTCCTAGTAGTCATACCTACATAAAATACGGTGCAAACTGAGCATAATGCAATGCAAACTATATTAGAAGAATTACAATTAAATCTACCTTTTACACTAATAGTTCTGTCCAAGTGATGCAAGTTAATAAAAAGGCCTTCCTGAATGTACCTACATGTATTACAGCCAAAACATTTGGACATACCATTAGTTTTATTTGATATAGGTGCAGTTATCAAGTTGTCATTTTTTTCTAAAATGTTCTTAATAGTATTATATTTTTTTTAAACAAAACTAGGTGCATTACCTAAAGTACTAACTAAATCATTATTACCAAGAATGATCTTCCAATTATTTGTAATCACTTTTTTAATGTGATTACTATCAATGGACATGTCAGTTGTATATCTCGGAATAGGTGATATCATATTTGAAATAGTGTTACTTTCTTGTTGAACTGTCAAGATTTGTCCCCTTAAACCAGTTGCCAAAATGGGTGAAAATACAGTTTTCCTTCTATTAATAATATCACCACTAATTTCCTGCAATAGTGCCTCAGGATAACCTCTTTCAAGAAATAAATTAGTGATAAAATCAATTTCTTCCAGAAATATTTTATCAATTGTAGTCATCCGAGACCCTCTTATATATTGACCTTTAGGAAAGTTTTTTCTTAATGTGCATGGGGTGATTGCTATGAAAATGCAAATAATTATTAACATAAGTGTTCTTCCTGTAAATTCTACTTGTAAATTGTTTGCTGTCAAAATCCCATTCCATCCGTACATCTAGATAGGTTAACTTGGTTGCCAAAACACCAAGTGTGAATTTAAGAAACTCACAACTACTATTTAGTTCTGCCAGTAATGTAGTATGATTGTTCGCAGAACCTTTGACAATGAAAAACAAATTGTCTATATAACAACCATAAAACAAAATGTCAGAAAAAGAACTGATGGAGGGTAGGATTTCTTTTTCTCACCATCCCTTTACCAATCCAGCAAATGCTGGAGCCACTGTGGTACCCATTGCTACCCCCTTTGAGCTGTTTATAAGTCTGTCTGTTGAAAACAAAGAAATTGTTGTCCAACAAAAGTTCAAGTTAGGGAGCAACAGGTACCAACAGTGGAATTCCCCCAGTGTATTTGGTCAAAAAATTCCATACAAATTCTAAACCTTTTTCTTGCGGGATACAGGTGTACAGAGAAATTACATCCACAATTATGAGTGTTTGATTTGCAGTTTTTTGTTCTCTGGTGGTCGTCTTTTCTAGTTACTCCTCATTTTTTGGTGACTATTGGATCCTTTATATCCACTTAAGCTACTACAGACTACAGAAGATGGTACCTTGGTTTAACATCTCATCCAAATTATGATAACTGAAAGGTTTAGAACCTTTTCCTCTTAGCACCCATCCTGTTCACTGTGTAGACAGCTCTGAACCAAGAATCCTGGCATCAGTTGTGAGGGCAGAGAACCCATAGCCCTTCTGATCTTCTGGCATTGTAGGTGAGATTGCTGCAAACTGCTGAGCCACCGATGCTGGAACAATTGTTCTGTAGTTGCTCCATCATGCAAGTGTGAGCCATTCCTTTTATATTAAATGTTAGTGGGGCATTGCAGGGTACGGTACAGCGATGAAATCATGCACTGGGGATCAGTGTGTAATGAGATGTAAATGGTGCCTATTGTGCAGTAATAGGTAAATAGTTTCACAAGGTGAAATCCAGTGCACAGCTTTCCATATGGTGTGCATCTTTCATCCTAATTCTTAGAGTTAGAACACCCTTGGTGTTTTGGTTTCAGCAACAAGCCCCATGTTTAGATTTGAACACTCTGCCCCCCCCAACATACACCTCCAGCACTGCTATAATCGATATTGCATACTATTGGATCAGGGCACGCAGGCTGCAGTACACACTTCAGATTTTGACTTAAAGCATTGGAAAGGGTCTGTATGTGATGACAGTGTCTAGTGCACTGTAAAACCATATGGCATACCACATGTTTCTGACCTGACTAGAAGTCATGGACTGATATGGGTACAGCTGTTTTCACGCTTGTAATTGTGAAATAATTCTTTATCCAAAAGGATCCACTGTCTTTTTTTCACATGCATGGAGAACTGTGTCTGTGAATCCCCTTGGTTTATGTCTGTCACATGCTTTAAAGACTGGAGCAAACTCGGCTTTTCTCCAAGAAGAGAGAAGATAGAAGTGTTATAATGATGTAGTGAGCAGTAGCAGTGTTCATTTGTGGTCTTAAGATAGATTTGGTAATCTGTATGCAGACTCACTTGCTGGCCACACACTGAAGTTCCACACCTCTTGGTGTAATGAGTAACATTTGTCTGATGTGCATATTATAAATTTGGGGTGAAATGCTAAACTGTGAAAAAACAAGTTGTCAGGCTTTGTTAATGTAATAAACTCAACATCAGAACTAGAAATAAGTGGTATTTTTATCTTAAAACACACAGTCCTGCCATTTCTTCACACCACCTCATGAATAGGCCAGCCAAACTCATGTTTTTGTAGTCCTTTTTCACTATTACTTGTGAAGTCACTTTCAGTGTTCTCTACCAATGTCAAACAATCATTGCTCATTTCTGATCAGCAATGCCATCCAAATATGTTGGCATTTTCAGCCAAAACATTGAATGCATAAAGCTTGAGAATCTACATTTAGGTAAGGGAACAGGACCTCCTTTGGGAGTTGCCCTTGTATTAACCCAACAAATAAAATGTAGAATTTCCTCCTAGCCCCTATTCAGCATTATAACCACCTTTCAAATTTGACTATTTCATTTTTAACCTCAAAATGAGATTACATAATCCATTTTCTGAAAGTACTTGTTTTGCTAAGAGTGAGTATTTTTGTGTGAATTGTTGGGTAAGGTTACAAAGTCTGTGCTGAAATCACAAGCTCATTAGTTCCTAAAATGAAAGAAAGAAAGAAAACTACAAAACATCTTACCAGTGTATCATCTTACTGTGGTTATTTCCACATTTGTTGCTCACAATTTCATACAATTGTTTTCAAACTGCACCCTGTGAGTGTAAGGAAAATTTTGGTTTTAGACACAGGTATCCTTAGTGTATCCAGAGAAGAAAGTTTCTCACCCAGATACATATGTGGGAGGAATCCAATGGAAGTTAGTTATCCCTCCAAAAAAAACTATCCCGTGGAGCTTGGAGCTTAGGATTGTCATGGCAAGTAGGGGTTTATGGAGGGCACTGAGAAGTACGATCCAGGAATCATTCTTTGCTGTGTATTTGTAGTGTGTTTGTTGAGTGATTGTTGATGCTTTACATTTGCTGAAAGCACTGAGTAACAAATCAGATATCAGAGGGATGCTAACATTTGTATTTCAATTTATTCCTTATCTTATGCTTTCTCTTTTCTTGTAAATGCTTTTCAACTATTGGAACTAAATGATAACTGCATGGCAATCAGTCAGGACTGACAAATGTTTCTTCTGGATTCGTTTTTTCTTTTGACATTTTGTAAATGAAGATAAACCATTGGAAGCTATTTACACTTCATCTCCTTTATGATGAATGGCACAAATATTTTCTTTACGGATGAAATGCATGCTAACTTACCTGTCATGAAAGTAACTTCTTTTTATTTATTGCTTGACTGAAAATTTAATTCAGAGATTTTTATATTTTTATATTCAGCAAAACCAGCATCTATTCTGTTTCTTTATTTAGTAATATGATTAATCCACTGCTTTCCCAGCTATAACCTAAATTTTAGCATAGTTTGTAAAATAAGCTTTCCTTTAGCTGTATGTGAATTTATTGTAATGATGTATTATATAATAAAAAGTACATTTAACTGAAGAAAGTGACAGTTTTTTTTTCTTATTTTAAATATATGTGTTGTAATAACTGTGAAGAAAATAAACATGTTGGCATTTCAGTGGGACTATTTTTACTAAAAAATCTTCAGAAGTAGACTTCCTTTGGTAGAAATAGCTAATGTGCATTTTATAGGTAATATATGCTAGTGGAAGACATTACAAGGATAATAATTCGTTGTTCATTATTAAAAACAAAAGTACAAATCAGTTTTAAATTAGGATTAGAATGATGCAATGAATGTTTATTTGTAAGTATAGTAGTTAT